>NC_071087.1:113233497-113533497 GCF_027358695.1 Spea bombifrons | reverse complement strand
AAAATAGATCTAACATGCTGCCTAGTAATAAATGTTACTCATTGTAACTTACCAAAGGTTTATTGGCGGTTCCACCCCAGTTAGGGCTGCTGCTGACTCAATGAAATAATAAATAATAAATCTTTGGAGAGACCTAATTTGCCATCACTGTACTATACCCTAACTTTCTAATATGTTTGTACAAGTACCAAGATGTTCCTGCTTATGCTAAACAAGTCAAGTGAATATTGTGAGTTCATGGACCCCTGCAATACTTGCTCCTGTTAAAATGCACTGATGTAGCACACTGACTTCTGAGGGCAGACTTAGAGGGCAAGACCCACGGAAGTGTGTTTCTCCTTGTGAAGTACACAGTACTGTATGAGATTAACATGTTTTTCTCATTTTGTTACAATTGACTTCCGTAGAGGGTGCCATTGTTGTTAGTCATGTGATATTTTGGGTGACTTGCTCTTCTGAACCACCACACTGAGCTGAATATTATCCTGCCCCATGAACTTTGTAGTATGAAGGCCAACTGCTCAAGAATGGAAACTCTGCAGTAGAGGACTGCATCGGGATGCGGGTCCTGCAAAGCCCGTCAAAACTTGTGGGCGCAGACGGGAGCGGGCGGTCTAATTTACATCACTTCACGTGACTCCGCTTGGTTCCTGGGCGGAACAAGAGAAGAGACGCTGTGTGTGAGCAACGCGAAGGCAGCCTTTTGGGAGTGTGCAGGAAATCTGCTGATCAGGTAAGGGGCTGGGCGGGATTGGACACATATGTTGCGGGAGCGGGCGGGATTGGACACATATGTTGTGGGAGCGGGCGGGATTGGACACATATGTTGCGGGAGCGGGCGGGATTTGACACATATGTTGTGGGAGCGGGTGGGATTGGACACATTTGTTGCGGGGAGCGGGTGAGAGTGGAACACACACGTTGTGGGAGCGGGCGGTAATGGTCAGAAATTCAGCGGGTGGGAGCGGGATTAAAAAACACAGTCCCGCGCAGGACTCTACTCTGCAGCATTGTGTGTATGTTATTTTTCAGCTCATTGTCAATCTATAAGGCTAACAAGCAGTTAGTTTGTACTAGCTCCACGTTTCATATACATTTTTTATTTTACCTTTCCAGAACTGCAATACTACAACTCATTGATGTATTTTTCTCACGTCCTCCAGCCGCAGAGAGCCAAGAATTATCTATGCCTGCAGAGGACGTCAAACACAATATGTAAAATAAAAGATTTATACCGTAGCTCTCGCACCCAAACATCTTTATTTCCTCTATCATTCCAGGCCACTAAACCTCGTCTGCATTGTATCACCGAGCAATAATTTGCAGATTATTCTCTGCTAATGTTCATCCCAACTATCTGTATCTTAAAGAAAAGGAGTTAATCACTTCTCAGTTTATTTTCCATAATACTTAAGCTCTCCTTTTAACCATTTTGCAACCAGAATGGATAGCTCAGCACATAGGCTTATTTGCTATAATCTTCTCAAGAAATAATGTGCATGTCAGCTTCCCGCATAAAGACATATTCTTATCGCATGGCTTTAATTATAGCTTCATTCTATTCTGAACTGTATTCACTACACACTGACTGTTTCTACTCTTTCTACCAACTTTAGTATGCATTATGCACAGCCTGCCTGAAAAAGTTTTTTCCAGTTAAATGAATCGATAATTAAGTTGGTTTCTTAAGTCATCTTAATTAAAATATACTATTCACCTACAAAACTTTTGTAGCATGACATCATATCTCATAGTTTTTTGTAGAGTGCATTATTTAGACGTACATGATAAGTGACGTCAAGAACGAAATGTATCCTTGAGGCAGAGTTATAGACATTAAACATTTATTATTTGGCATTTGTTACGGATAACTATTGACATTTGGGAATTTAAGGACCACGCCAAACCTACTTCCATGTTAAATTTAGCATGGGGTCAAGCATATTTTACTGCATACAAATAAATGTAGGCATTGTTTAGTTATTCGGGTTTGAAAATAAGACTTCTTAGTTTAACTCCTCCCCCAATCGCCTCTACTGAAAGAAGAGAGCATACCACAGTATGCTTCTTGTACATGACCAGTAGAACTTTTATGTTGTTTCTTATCATACTACTTTGGGGTAAACAATACAACATCTCTATCTTGGTTATTAAGACAGAACCTCTGACTTATTAACGTCTATGGATGAAATTATTTCTTCAGAAAAGCAGGACTTAATTTGCATTGCCATAAAAAGCGGTCTAAGTCTCATCACACAACTGCTAAATAAGACAGAAGCTCCAGTCACTAAAGAATGGATGTTCAAAAGCCCATACAATAAAATGGAGCGTACTCCAACATGCACTAAATAAATCCAATTATATTTTTGAGGACTGTTCTTTTAAACTAGACTTTTTTTTTAATGGGACTAGTTATGGGACTAGATCCTTTAATGAGATGATTTCCACATGAACTTCATGATTTTTCCTACGGTGTTTGCTTAAACAAGGACAAATGTCATGCCTAGGAAAATGGTTTGTTTGGTTTTAGTCGTTATTAAAATATAACTTGGCTCTCTTTTGCTTTGAGGGTCAAAACTCTTTTTCATATTCCAATAATTATCAGCTGGACAAACGACTCTATTTACAAGGTATTTAAGAAAGAAAAACAGTATAAGGTAGTCATTCATTGATTTCAAGACCCACATTTCTCCAAATAATTAAAGGGTAAGCATTGGCTAGAAAGAATAAAAAATAGTCATACACGTTATAAGCATTTTCCACAGTTCTTAAATGTATTGTTTTGCAAGTGAATTGTATGCATGTTCATTAGACTTCTATTAACCCCTTTAAGCTTATGAAAAGTAATTAGTATAATCAGTTGGACAATTGAGGTTATCGGACAAAAAGAAAAAGAATTCCGATCTCGCATGAAATATGATAAACACATTTGGATACAAGGTTACGCATGGATACCTGCAGATTTACTGGAGGAACAGGCTTATTACAGATTTAAATTAATACCTCCTGCCAGCTCAGTGTCCTGGACATCCAAATAACTTGCATACATAGGGGCGGATTAACACTGGGGCAAATGGGGCAATTGCTCCGAGGCATCAAAGAGACTCCACTTTCTGCTTGCACACTGCAGTGTAGTTTCTGTATTAGCCTGCCCTGCCCCGCATGCGCACCGCACTTGTTGTCCTGGGGAGGTCACAGTGAGGTCCACTTGGTGTGACAGGATCTGCTGATAGGAGTGGGACCTGCATGACTCTTTGCTTGTAAGGAAAAGGTTAGGGTCAGGATCTCTCAGCCATCAGCCAGCAGGAAGAGAGATACTCTGTAGGTAGGATCTGGGATTTCTGTTTATGGCAGTCCTTGTGTATACAGGTGTTTATGTATTTATGGGGTAATATTCCTGTATCGATGCACATGGTTATGCTCATGAAGGATCTCTGTGTATATGTATGTGCATTTTGCCTTTGTGTGTGTAGGTGTATCAGCACAAGGACAGAAGCAACTTCCATGACAAATATAAAGATCTATTTTCATACTGTCTTATCTGATGGGTAACTGGCATAGCTGAAGACTAAATGTGAACTATATATATTTATCAATAAAAAATGTGATATCATAGAAAAATCAACTTGTCCACAAATTAGAGGTTTGGGTGGTAGCATACATGGGCAACTGTCTTTAACTTCTTAAAGGTCCATAATGCAGATTCTACGTAGTGATTCATAAAATGTGTTGACCAAATGACTGATGCATGTCCTTGTGAAAATCTTGACTTACTTAAATCAGTAACACACATTAAAAGTGGGATATCAATCATGACATGTTTGGCTCTGTACGCGCATTAAGTTAGCTCAGGAAATTTCCTGCAGTTTTGTGGGAACAAAAACTTGCTTTGCATGATGCCCCCTTTGTAGTTCCCTTCCAGCCCCCTTAAACAGGATGGGAGGGACCCCTTATAGCAGTTTTGCCCCAGGGCCCCACCTGACCTTAATACACCCCTGTGTATATGGAAAAGCCAACCCTTATTAAAAAAAAATTCCATCTGCATAACTCTATTAACCAAATACAAAACAAAGGGTCCCACTTCAGAAATCTATAAATGTTCTACTGCGTATATTTTAGTTAACTTTTTATACAATTATTTAACCCATTTGTAGCAGATAGTTACTTGTCCACCCTAGGATGTTTCAGTACAGATCGGGTTAATTGGGACTTCTTTATAAAAGATGTCTTTTTTATTTTGTTTTGTCTTCTAAGATGTCCTTGACATGTTGATTAAAAAGAAAAAAAAAATCCTTCTTGACAAGAATGTGAGAAGTGTCAAGGAGAGCTGATTAGAGTCCCGGAGGATAAAGAATAGATAAACAAGAGTATGAGAGCGTTATATTCTCTCCCTATGGCTGGGCACGAAAAAGACCTCTCTCAAGGTCTTGTTAATTGATAAATGCCTTTTAACAGAATTCCAAAGATTGAGAGCAGAGATATGCACGCATATAACCGCTTAGGGGAATTATAATGCTGCTTTAATTAAACGCCTTTATTAGGATGGATTCTGGCAGCTAACCTTGATCTTACTAGAACTTACGGAGCTCCGAGAAGACAGCACAAATATTGCTGCATTGATAAGAACATAAATAATAAAAAAAAAATGCAGAAAATATATTTGGAATATTTATGCACAGCTTTAGATATAAAAAAACAACAGATTTTGGGAACATTTCATGCATATATGTATATTGATTCTATGCCTGAAGACATTTGGCCTCTAAGATGTATGTTTCCTGTCTATCTCCTTGGAAGTAGAGCAGTGAGTTATGTTTTCAATGGAGTCAGGCAACCAATGCAGTAATAAAGCATTAGCGATAACACGGAACAGTGTAGCTTTACAATATAGGACAAGGTAAGGCTCCAAGAATGTTTAAATTAGCTTCAGAACTAATACACAGAGAACCGTACCAAAATTCACAGTAATCAAATTGTAAATCTTCCCCCTCAACCTCCTAATTGATTGTAAGCTCCCATGAACAGGGACCTCTTTTTAACTCCTGGTATGTTTTAGGATTGTTAATCCTTTTACTTTGGTATTCTTCCCTTATTGTAATAATGCGAAGAAATCTTCCGTCTCTATATAAAAAATAGACATTTTAAGTGGAGTTCATCCTATACAAATATTACATTATACCAGTGTTGCATGGAACTAGTGTACTTGTTCTGCACCCAGAAATATTCTCCATTTTACCTGCAAAAAGGACTATTACTGGAAGTAAAAGGATTTCCTGTATTCTGTTATAAAAACTGCGGATTGTTTTTTTTTTGCTATTTGCTTAGTTGTTACTGTTACGGAGATATTTGGGTTAAAATATGATGATTCAATCAAACTTTCAGCCCAAGTAGAATGGTGTAGTCCATTTTATGCGTACATATTTTGATAGACATTCTATACCACCTCATAGTTACGTTTTACGATTTATTATTTCATTGCCACTTATTTGCCAGATGAGCTGTATCCAATTTTTATACATTGACATGAGATAGGAGTAGCATTTTAGTTTTTTGGGGTTTTTTGTTCACGTGAAACATTCATTTTTATGGATTATTTGGGTTTTGTAAAATGTGCAACACAATTATCACAGGACTGAAGCAAAGCATTAGAAGGGCAGAAGTAAGCCCTGGAATTATCGCATGTTCTGAGCATGGTTTAGAGATGAAAAAGAACCTCTTCCTGATTGAATTTTATCCTCAAATGAACACAAGCGTCAGCAAAGTGAATCCGTTTGCTTGAGACTCTCTTTCTCAATAGACCTAAGCGCCTGTTAAACAAAACAGCAGTAACGAGATGTGAAATGTGGAACAAAGGATAATTTGCAAGTGACCCTGTTTAAGTCTGATTATCCCTTTTGTAAGAGCAAATGAATTCAGGGAGCACAGCTTAAAGACCACCTTTCTACAGTGTTCTAGATTTTTTTTCTCCCCATTTTAATATAGACTTTGAAAGGTCTTTAAAAAATGTCCTGATGCGTAGCACACAATAATGTGTACAATAGAATTAGATTACAGATTAATTCCAATCTCTTTTGCAGACACCAATGTAGGAGACGTCAATAAACAGATAAGCAGAGGCTTCTGGGAGTTCTCAGTAAAATGACATTTTTGCAATAAAGAAACACAGCATTAATGTATGAACAGATTGACTTTTTGATTTAGGACATGTAGAAATTGCGCATGCTAGAGCAATATTATACTCAAACACTTCGAAAAACAATCATATTACTTCAGTCATTAGTTACACTGCTATATACACAGTAATGTAGGTTAGCACTGACAAAAAATGGTTCCCCCATTATGTTGCAATAAACATCCTTTATTTGCAGAACTGGGGGTGGCCATTGTTGTCTGTCACGGTGCCTTGCACAGTCACCACACTGAGATGATTCTTTATGGCAATGCTATAAAAGTCCTGCTTGCCCAAATGAACAATTTATGTTTTCAAGAAAGGGTGTGATGGGTTCATGCCTGGTAACCTTTTTAACTTGGAATCTGCAATTTCACAACGCTTTCGCATATAGAGTGTTAGGGTGAAAAAAGGAATAATGTAGTTATTTAATGCAGAGAAGATTCTCAAAGGTTACCTTGCAAAAAACATAGCAAGATCATATATACAATATACTCAAAAGACAATGTGCCTTATGATTGGTAGTATACTAAGGCCTTATGCAGCATCATCAGAGGGGTGCCAGGCACCCACAGTTCATGGGAATGCAGTTCAAATTCAGATGAAACTTTGCAAAGCAGTCCACGACGAAGTAAACCAATGGGTTTCCGTTGCAGACATCAGAGCACTGTAGCTATGATGTCATATTTCCACATTCTATACTGTGTTGCTGCTAAAATTAACTAGATCAGTAAGGAGAAGTAAATATCTACACTCACTCTACCATTCACCTTCACAGAGAGATTTTTTTTTGGGGGGGGGTTGCTACACTAATATATTTAATCAAGGAAGTAAAATGGCAACTTCCAATCAACTGCTCATTTATTTCAATTATTTTGAAGCAGATTTCCTCTGGTATCTATAGGGTTACAGATTTTTCCAACACGAACAAAACAATGTCAACCCCCCCCCCAGAAGCCTGAAAACAGAACAACAAATCTAAACAAATTCCATCTTAGATAAAACATCCCCTCTAATGAGCAGAGAACCTTCAAATGCATCTGTTTGTCTTAGTGTTAAGCTTTCTTTATTTTCTGTCTAGGCCTTGGGCCCTGGTAATGACATACCATATGCTCCTCTACATAAAGGCAGCTGAGATAGACAAGCCCCAGAGTGATACAAACAGGATGTGTGGAGCTTAATACAATTATACTAATGCAAATCTCTCCATTGTTCTCGGCAGAATTATATGTAATCTGCCTTTGTAGGCTGGGTCAGTATTGCTCATTAATATACATTAAAATGATACATACACACACACTTATACATACACACACACACACACACTTTAAAGCAACTCTAAATAAAAACAATAAAAACTATTGTGAATGTGGGAGACGGCGTTATAACTCATTTGGCAGATTACATGCATTAGACACATAAATGAAACAACTGGAGTCATAGTTCAAATATTTCGATTTTTTACTCGAGGGGAACAGCATCTGCAGATTTTGAGCTCTTCATTTTCTAAACAATTTCGGGTTTCACAGTGACATGTACACAAAAAAATAAAAAAACCCAAAAAACAACAAATATAAAGAATGTTTATGTTTGAACAGAGTCCATGGGAATACAGCAATGTACTGCAAGTTGCTGATGGGTTTGCAGCCCACTGTGGGTGACTTTATGTCAGATAGACATTACGAGACAGGAAGAGATGGAAGTGAAGCTTAAAATACCATAAAAAACCTGCTTAAAATTAAATCAAGGGCACATTTTGGTACTTTTGTGATATTTTCCTCCATGGCATGGAATAATGACACTTAAGCATTACTGATTTTAAAATATTAAAGATTTTTGAACCGCGATTAGCAAAGAAAGTTTACAGAATGTACATCCAAACCAGTCTCTTTCGAAACAAAAAAAAACAAAACAAAAAATTTGAATCTATTAGAGGAAAAAAATAATCCCAAATACTTTTTTCCAAGCAAAGAGAAAGCATGGGGTGTAAGGAAACTTTTTTTTTTTTTTTTTAAAGTTTTTGTTTAGCAGCCAACATGTAAATTATACAGTTTGAATATACTACAAAATGTGTTTTCAAGTTTTCATTTGTTTTACATTTTAAGTATCATCCTGCAGGCTCTCTTCCGTTCTACACTTTTCCTTTTATTACTAGTGCAAGTTATGGACTAAATGTTTTCTTGATTAACCCCCTTATTGCCAGAGCCTTTGGCAGTGAAGGAAAAAAAAACCCCAGAACATAAAGCAACATTGTAATGTTTTATGTATATCTATATTTATATATATATAATTTTACCATATATAACATGTTAATGTCCTCAGCACGATAAAGAAACTGGTGTACTTTGTTGTCTTCAAAATAGCAGCATTTTTTTTTAAAAAAAACATTACCTACCATTCACATTTTAACTCTGCTTAATATTAATAATTCAGATTTATAATTGGAATAACAAAAACAAATCTGAAAAGATTTCAGTGTAAATGTGCAGAAATCAAAGCATTCTATAACAAACATCGTAAATTAAGCCCTTTGTTGCCATGTGCGATGCGAGTAAAAATGTTTTTTTTTTTTGCCAAACTTAGTCCAGCACCCCTAAAAGTTAGTTTTCTACAGATCGCAATTTCCATCTAAATTTAATAAGGAATAGTTACATCTCTTGGGCCTATCATTCATGTTCCATAGGTTACACCTCCACACCCACAGGTTGATAAGTATGAACGATATAGCCAGTGACATCAGTTCTGAATCTTATTAAGTTATACTAAATTACATTTATGTTTCATCAGTAGGTCTTCATATACCTCCTAGCGCTCATGAGCCTGTATGGGATAGACAGCAACTAATATTTTACCTATCTTGTGACCCTGGAAGGCAATCACATTAAATGCTTTGTTGACCAATTTATTACAGAGTTAAACCCCGTGGTCTCTTATATTTGGAACGGTAATAAATGAAACAACCAATATAGAGTCATGTTCCATTAAAAAAGTCTCTATGGTTTTTATTCTATGGAGTATGAGCACTGAACTTCATAAGGAAACAATATTCTCCAGGATGATTTTTTGAATTATGGAGCAATTTTTTATGTCTGTAAGCAATGTGCTAAATATTACCCTATGTCCCTGGATGACTGTTATTGGGACAGCCCTCATGTTAACCCCATCTTTACCTTCATATGTGGGAGAGGGGCAGGCAGGGCAGTAACCAAAAAGGGATGGACTGGCAGCATAAGGGTTAATTATACACCTTTAAATTACCTCATGTTTTACACCACAAAAATAAATAAAATCAATATTATTACCACTAACCTTCATTTTTTTTTATTTCACTTGTCAAATTTCATGGCAGTTTTGAAATGAAACATTGCTGATTTGTAAATTAAAAAAAAAATCTCTACAAAAGCAATAATTTGGGGCATTGATCCTGCATTCAGTGTAGATACAAATTACTAATTACGTCTCTTTCCTTAATGGTTGTACCAATTTGTGCCTATTTTAGGCAACACCATTTTCTTTAAAAGATGTTAACCTTCCACACAACAAGGGATAGAGGCAGCTCTAGATACTTTTTTTGTACCGTAAAAACTTGGCCAGTGTATCCCCCACTATGCGTTGTCCTCTGGCTACAAAGGAGTGGGGGATACCCCCTGCCATCCATGCCCTTTACAGTCCATAAATACGCCTTCTTGGAGCTACGCAACATTATTTTGTTTACGGAATCAGTGTTGGCCACCCCTATACAGAAAAGGGTGTGCCGCTCTATCTGTAAATGGGGAGCCGAATGTGCGCGTGCTGATGGTCTAGAAGCCTTGGTACAGACACCGTCTCATAACCCTTGCCAAGCATCTGCTCCTTGATACAGGGTGGGTGAATGTCATTGATAAGATACTCTAAAGACTGAAGGCTACTACTAAGAATAGAGGTATTGCAAAGGGTCTTGCTAGGGATGCTGGTAAGTCCATCTGAGGGATGTACCCCCAAGTCCCTATGCCCATTCACAAGTTCCTGCGGGTTGTAACAGTCACTATTTGGAGTGACTAAGATGCTGTTCCAAGGAGGGGCAAAATATTGCCCTACAGAGAAATTTCCATGCATGCCAACACAGTTCAAAGGAGAAGAGCTGACTTTATCAACTGCACTAGCAAGTGTGTATGGACGTGACACTCCTGGGCAAACCTCTGGAGATTTGCTGATTGCTCCACCACCTCCACTTCCACCACTGTATATTCTGAGCTGCTGTTGCTTCTGTTGCCAAATTAGGTAGTCCATACCATCCTGATAAGATCCAGCTTTGGCTACCACAGGGGCAGAACCCAGCGCCAGCTCACTGCCAGCTCTGCACTCTTGCAAGACAGTGCCAGCGTAGGCCACAGTGCTCCCAGTCATAGCAGAAAATCCACTATTCATGCCTTGTTTGGCTGGGCTGGAATTGGCTACCACTACCCCTTGGCAAGCCTGTTGAGAAGCCTGAGCCTGGCACTGTTGGTTGATCTGGTAAATGATGGTCTGGATGGATGGCAGGTTGGCTTGTTGGAGTGCTAAGTTCCTGCCTGTTAATGGAATGACAGATGCTGCCACAGTCACATTGGGTGGCACTGGTGCATCTAGTTGCTTCTGGTTGCCAAGGTAATTCAGCTGTCCACTGCAAGGTTGGCCTTGTGTTAAAGTGCTTGACATAGGGTAAGGAGCAACACCAACCTGTGCAGAAGATACTTTAGTCCGTTTCCCCTCCGCATTCTTCAGCACACTTTTGCTGGAGGATTTGACTATAGCAAGCAATCCTTGGTATCCACCTGTGTGCATTGGGTAAGGACTATAACGTTGGCCAGTCGTATCATAACCATTTACAGTCCGATTCAGGTGCTTGTGCTGGGGTACACGGATATTGGTGGGGAAGATTTTTATGGTCAGTGGGCTGTTGGCAACCTTCTGCGCGTAAGCATCTAGCTCTGCCGGACTTGGGTACCGTGATGTCTGCATTGGAGTCACAGCCTCACCTGAAAAATAAAAAAAAGTGATACATTCAAAAAATGTATACTATCACTGAAAAGCTGTGTTCAGACTGAAACCTGTGAACCATTTGTGGCTTTAACCCAGTGAAGAACAATAAGCTGCACTCTTAATTCCCCCTGCTAACAAGCACAAATGTTGTTAAGGGAAACATTACAAAAGACACATGCTGGACAGAGAGAATATTGAGAGAAAATATATTCAAGAAAATTGAGATTAATGTAGAGGTATTTATTGTGGGTGGGGAAATGCCATTATTGTGATTTAAAAAGAAAAAAAAAATAAGGCTCTTATACAAAATAAACAAAGTGATACATTTGTGAGATAAAAAGGTTTAAATACTTTCGGCTTTTTCTTTTCAAACCTTCATGTATTGAGCTAATTTGTGCTGTTTAAAATATTTAAACATAAAGTTAAATACTGGCTGCATTATTCTTGATTATAGTGGTAAACTGTGTGTAATGCTTGGGAAAAAAAGTTATTACTAGAAAAAAAAGTCAGAGAAAGTTTCAGAGATGGCAGTTAATAATTTAATGACAGGGGAAGCAATAGCTGTCAAGCTCAGAATGCCTTTGTCTCCACTGTTCTGTTAAAACAGACAAAGAGCCATACAATGTTGGCATTTGGTTCCACCCAAAGTACTCTTGGGGAAAAATGACTGAACTGCTGTCTTCAAACCGTCCCCCATAATTAGGAGGGGAGAATCCTCTGATTTACAATTTTACCCCTTCACTGCTGAAAACATGTTAAAGGACTGTTTCAGCTCATGCTAATGTGGTCACCATCAAGAATAATGAGTTTGTTCTTGTATACTTCAGTGCTTAATAATAATAGTAATAATAATGAATTAGACGTATGCAGAGTAGCACATACAGCAAGCCCACAAATCTGTGCACATCAAATGAGACGGCGAGGATTATTGTAGACAGCTTCTAGTTATTATTGTTTATTTATATAGCACCAACTATTTATGCTGCACTTCACTACGTACATACGAAGGGTACGACAAAACTAGAATTGACAGACTAAGACAAACATATGCTTTAAAAGGGCCCAGCTCGCAAGCTTACACTTTAAGGTTAATTATTAAACTCAAGTACTGTACTGAATAGACTATAAGTAGGGGTAGAGTAGCCAATTGCCATCCACTCAAATTTTGTACATTCTGTATAGAGTCTCAGAGGTTTCTCATACATACCTTCACATATGGCAGCTAATGTTATATATTTCTTAAATTACTGTAGCCTCTGAATGATTTATGTCAAAGGTCATTTTAAGAAAGTACTTTAACCCCTTAGATCCAAAACAATTTCACCAATCTACAAGTTCAGTGTTCTGGAAATAGTGCAAAATTGGCAGTAAGAGTTCCAGAAATTTAGTCCAGTTCACCACAAACCTCATTTTAACCGAGTCTGAAATAAATTGGATGCAAAGTACATTACAGAACTAATTTCATGGGTGTTTAACCCCCTCCGTAAAAAATGCACACAAACACCATTTAAGCAGAAAGGAAATCAGCAATTGTATATAATGTCTCTGCCCCCTCAACATCCCTCCAAAATAAAATAAACATTTCAATGCAATTTTAGTGATAATCAAAATAGGAAAATTAACACTCATCTACAAATGACAAAAAAAAAAACCCACAGAAGTGCAGATTTATTTTCCATCTAAAATTTGAATGTGTGTCTATTATGAAAATATTAACAAAATAAACAATGTTTCCAAAATGAAATTCATAACATGAACAGTAATTTCAAAACTGTTGATTAAGCTTTTAGAACACTTACATTATGGTGTATATGCCAATTAGCAAAAACAAAAAAATAATGACCCGTCAAGGAAGCAGTAAATTTACAGCAGTATGAAAAAGGAGAGTGAATATGGTCATCCCCTGTATTTATTCTATTTCATTTATTTCAGATTAAATGTGTGTAGATTTCAAGACTTGAGCAAAAGAAAAAAAAAAGATAAAAAATTAAAAAAAAAATAAGACTTTCATAAAAGGCTTTCAATTTCTTTGTGTGCAAATGTATTCCAAACCAATTCTGAAGGCCCAGAATTAAAAACATTCTACTGTGCAAATCCTGCTTTATTAGGACAGTATACCATGTTAAAAATGGTTTTATTAGAATACTATACAGCCTTGCAAGCACTTTTATATTGTAACAATATATTATCTTACAACACTGTTTATGGAAAGAATACAAAAGGGCAAGGCAGTAATATCTGCATGTTGTTAGAAGATATAACACAACCGAGTACACAGGCAATAAGTATGTGGATAGAATATTAAAGGTGAACTCCCACCTTAGCTATATATCCTTTTATTGTCCTGTTATAAGGAATATATGTAATTGTGCAAAAGTCGTATAAAATGAGCAGCATATCCATTTGGGTCTGTTCACTAAAGGGAGAGTTGCATTTTAGCACCTTGCCTCCACTATACATTATGAGGAAGCTTGGCTGGTCCTGTATAATGTATAGTTAGAACAGTGACATTTCTTCAAACTTGCCTTACACGTGGAGTTATACATTATACACGGTCAGCTCAGAAAGCACTTCACAATTAGTGAACAAAACTTCTATCTTTTCGGGAGTCCTCACCTACGCATGATCATCTACTATTTGAGAGAAAAAAAACCGTGACAGCGCAAACATTTGTGTGCAATATATCCCACTCCTCCTTCTAGATAGTAGACTCTAGAAGCGTAAACCATTAGTTGGTGCCCAAAGAGAACGCAGGTGCTAATACATAGCTGTTTAAAACACAGAAGGCCCAACTTGGCGACGGTATCTGCTAAAACAAAATAACTGATTGTAACACTTCTGTAGACTTTGAAGATAAAAAGGGTGTATAGTATTGGCACCTGTGAGGGAAGCCTGTATGTTTCTGCGGCACGTGGCCACATTTCATGACATTCATTTCAAGAAAATGAGAAAGATATGGGCAGAGAATGATGTGAGGGTAGGAAAGTGAGGCCACTGGGAAGACTAAAAAGGTAGAAGTAAGGCAATGGTGCATGTATAGATTGCCTTTAATTTTTACCATACGCACCGTCTGCATTGTCCTTCAAGCCGATACTGCTGTCCTTGGCATAATCCCCAACACTCAATTAATGTGGCACTAATTAGCCATATGACATTTGCAAATTTTAAATGGAAAATAAAATACCATTTGCAGCTGGGCAGAAAAATACCAGTCTTATGTGGAGCTTTATCTGTTGTAGTTATCCACTCTCTATTAGTGAATATTGTAAGTATGCTTTAAGAAAATCTGCATTGGAACAGAACCCCCCCCTTCCCCCTTAAAATTGGCAAAAGGCATTTAGTTAGTTTAGGCTTTCCGTTAAGCCCTTGTGTTCTATATTTGTCCATCAATGGCATAGTCCTGTCATATCCATACTTAAATTGTCCAGGTCCAGCCAATCATGTTATGATTTCACAACACCAGAGCCGCTTAATCTTTAAAATGTTTAGCTAGAACTGCCCCGACAGTCAGTATGACCTCTAGTTTTGGAATAGACTCTTTAAACTACACTTATCTGTTTGATGATATCAGTGTCTAAATTGTAGATTAAGAGAACGTATTACACAATCCATGCGCACAAACCATAAAGACTAAGATCCTAAGCAAAACATTTAACGTGTATTTTAACTATTATGTGGTATGGACATAACTAGCTCGTGTGTGATAGTAGAGGAGAGCGACTGAACAGTAATGAGAAGGTGTGCAGGAGGAAGGGCACACTGGCAAGTAAGTAACCTACAATAATGAACAAAGAAAAATTTGCAATCCAATTAGGGATATGACATTATTGATTTTCTTTAATGAGTGATGCATTGCAGATTAGTGAAACAGAAAAGAAAAGTGCCACCTTCATCATGTCGTTTGTACTTTACCAGGAGGACAAAGATTCTTTATCTACAGGGAAACGGGATGAGTTGGCCATCACTGAAATTCATCTACTCCTTTGTGTTTCTGGAATCTTTACAATGATTGTTTGCAGAATCTTTGTCAAAGATACTATCCAGTCGGTTGCTGGAGGAGATATCTCTTGTACAGACTAGACAATGAAGGGAACCTTAAGTACAACAAGCAGATAGGTCAAGAAGACACAGCTTGTTATGTGTTTTACACAGTAAAAAATGAAAAAAAAACCCAAAGACAGATAGAAACTCTTATCAACCAAGGCAAGGGTATAGAGTTGTGCAGTGCTAGCCATGGAAAGAAAAGGAGCACATTTGGTAAGGACCTTTATTAAACTATAATGGATTGCAAGCTTTCAACACTATCCTCTTCTTAAAAACCATGATAACGTTCTTGGTTTTGATTAAATAGGTAAATCATTCAAAATAGTTTAGATTGTCACGGCAGTAAACTTCTTCTAAGTAATGTAATCCTAAAGTCCCAGAAGCCAACTGTTATTACAACCACTGCAAATATGTTCTAGATATTATATTACACAGGTGAGACCTTGACAGGACATCTCTCATAACTTTTTCTCACACCACACTTTCTACACAAAGGTGTCAATGGCAGAGAGGCCTTAGGAGGCATTTATAGAACCAAGGACTTGAAAACCAACTGCAAACCACACAGAGGTTTCATATCTGCCACAGTACTAAATTAATAATTTGTAAATACAATGACGAGTGAGACCTGACAGATCCCTGCATGGCCTAATATTCAATGTAAAAAAAAACAAAAAAAAAAAACAATCAGCACTAAAAGTTTTTTTTTTATATTAATAAATCAACAGCAATGTCTACAGTGAGGGTGTATAAGACTGACAAAACTTGTTGGTAATAATTACTTCTAATTTAGTCCTCTTGCAATTCGCTGAATCTATATTCAGGTTCTACAGGTTGGAGGGAAATGGTTAAAAACTATAAAAAGTGGTTTTGTTTACATATTTCGAGATACAATAAAAAATGCATTTTTGTAGCCTATAGAGGAGTTTGCATGGATTTACAAATCTAGGTTCCACCTGATACTGAATAAATGTCAGTAGAAACGAACAAAAAAACCCAAAAACAAACGATGACCTCGCTCAATGAGCACCTGTATATTTAACCCTTCTTATGTCTCAGGTTGTACTATGCACCACAAATCAATGTGTTGGTTGTTAAAGTGTTAATTTGTCCAGCCAGACAGCTGTGTACACATCATTTTGCATACGTCTGCTCAGCACAAACGAGGCAAGACACATTATTAGCCCTGACTGGTGCAACAGCACAGCTTGTCATATCGTGTTATAGTCCTAGAGGGCAACACGAATCCTAAGCGAGTAGCTCATCTGAATGCTTGTAAGCTTTGTTAACCCCTGTTGTAGCCACTCTCTCTCTCAAAAGCTGGACTACCGAACTTATTTCAGATACAGCTGGAACTCCTTGCAAACATTAACGCTTTGTGGTGCCCAGTTGGATAAGCAATGCCTAGAAATCAGGAGTCACCTTTGCTCTGTTAAACAAACACAGCATCTAATTCTGCATTACATTGACTCCACCTGGGTGACATTTAGGTCATTCACCCCATCAACCTCAGCTGACCCCAAGCTCTTGAACCCTTAATGAAAATTATTTTAAAATTATTTGCCTTTAGGACACAGCAGAGCTAGCAAATTCAACACGAGCTAATACTCAACTGTCAGCGTATCAATTTGAAAGGGTGACACTTTTTAAAATTAACTTTTAACATGGTTATCCAGAGTGCTCAACATATCTTAGACCGGGGGTTCCGATTCATAGAATTAATCATGACCACATTGTAAAATGATACTTTGCGCGTTTACTATTTATTGTATTTTGAGCCTATGTTATTGATTTTCTTTATAATGTCGCCCCCTCCTTGGTACAATCAAAACGTTCCATTAAAATGTGATTTAGCCCCGAAAAGCATACAGTCAATGAACTGTGAATTGAGGCTATTAATCTGAATTACCATTTTCCTTCATCATATTATATTTTATCATAGGAAATGCAATTTACTGTTATGATTTGTAGACGAATAGGAAAGATCCCATTACGTGCCATTTGGAACATAAGAGGTTAAATGAAGGAGAGATTACTAGCTTCAAAGGGGCGCTCATTCAAATGCTTCCCTGTAACGTGGGCCTACGTCTTTAAGAGCCAAATGAAATATTAATCTAGAGAATATTTGCAGATCTGTCTCTTAAATGACAGTACAGAGGGGGGTTTGAACCAGCCTCCGGCGAGCTGCAGGGCCCTTCCAATCCATTTAATATGAGAAATGCTTTTTTCCCTCCCTGACAGAGACGATGCTCCTTTTTCCGTCTCTGTGATGCCAGCTTTGGCTACAGACCAAACCGACAGGAAAAGAGTTAAATAGATATCACACTTTTTTCGTCACTTTACAGACGTGTTAAATTATACACGTCTATTCTTGATTGCCATTATGCAATCACATAACACATAGCTTTGAGCATAGATACATCATATTCTTTTTTTAAAAATCGCTGTCGATCGCAAGAATTAACCGACGTGTTTAGTATAAAATAAAAAAAGATACGTTGTGTTGGAGAGCAACGATAACTCAGTTCTGTAATTCAGAGCACCAGCAAACTATAGCTGTAAGTACAAAACTATCTCTAATTGCACATATGCATAGGTCTGCACATTGAAAACTACGTACAAGGTTTATAACCGGTAAATAAATGAAAATACACTCAATTTGGGAATGTCTAAAGACTATGTTCTGAACTAGCAAATGTGCACTTGGGAATTATAAGTGGAGATAGTGACATATTCTGGTATAAACAAGCAGGTCAAGGGCCAACCCGAGGTGCAGATCGCCTTCTTGGGTGACCAGGCCTCTCGGTATCTTGGTTACTTAAGTGGTCGGTTACAAGGGAGATCTTTGATCTGCTTAAGCAGCCCATTTACACTATGGAGGCTGTGCCGACTCAGCACAACCCCCATAGTCTGCATTATGAAGCCATATCCATGCACTCTGGCGTGCCTCCGACGAGGATGGAGAGCTGCCCTAGGTCGGGCCTAGGGCAGCACGGAAAGTAAGTGCATCGCTGGGTGGAGACATGCAGAGGAGGGCACATGCTATGTCACTTTTTGATTGTTTATCGATGGTTAAATGACCTCATATGATACAGATCTTTCTCCAATATATATATTTTATATACGTATATCATTATATATCCTTAGATCTAAACTGGATACTCGAAATATACAGTAAGCGGGACAGAAAAAGCCCAGGAATAAAGGCATACTGTATGTAAGTGACATTTAATTAAAAGAGAGGCCCGCTCCTCTCTGCTGAACAGAGCAATACAGAAATGAATTTGGCTGCGCGGATTTGTAGATGATGATTTATATATAATTTAAATACAGCTCCTGCAGTGCACGCGGCAGAGGGAATCAAGAAGGATCTTCCAGCGAGGAAGTTTATTACTCTGCATTGCGTTGTTCGTTCATGCCCCCCCCCAGCACAGCAAGGGTTAAAACCGCCACATGCTTGGAAATTCTAATTAAGTTATCAGTCGTGATGCCATACGTCTAGGCCTTAAAGGGTTACCAGGATTAAAAAGAAATCATATTAGCATTTTCTGAAAAAGAAATGTGCTAGAACAAAAGGTTATGCTCTGGAGCTGGATAATGGCAAGGTCAGGCACAATGTGAGGAAAACTGACTCAATTGAGATGTTCCTTGGAGCAACCGACACTTTAAGAACATTTTAAAAGAATGCCGTGCTTGGACATGCCGACAGACACTTACCTCGCTTAAACCCCCCCAAAAACTATGGAAAATACAATGTAATTTACTATATACTTTTGGGCTGCCTTGTACGTGATTATTTCACACACATAGACTTAGTTACCTCAGGCGTGGCTATTGCAAACATATCAGAAGGTCAAAGGCATCAATCAGGTCAAACATTTAATTAAGATTACTGTAAATGTATTATTTTTTTTGTAAAAGATGACTCCCCGGGGCAGTAAAAACCGCTGGTGATTATTAAGTAAAAGGCATGTAGAAATTACTTCATTTGAGTTTATTATGAATTACCATGGGCCAAGCAGGGTAATTTTACCGTGAGAAAAAAAAAAGGGATGATCTGGCTCTCCATAGTGCGATAGTCAACAGCCGGCAACCTTTGTTTTTTTGGCGGGAGGGGGGACACAGGGGACACTTCGTTATACATTAAGTTAGTGAGGTGAAATACCTTAACTCACTTAGGCAAGCAAAGTATCTAGCCAATTCCACCTGTGTATAAACAAAGTACCTGGTTATAAGGATATAAACGAGTAATCATTTATTTAAATGTGTGTATATTATTATACACACACACAATGTATACATATCGTACAGAAACACACACAATTTGTTTTTTTCTAGTATGAACTTCGTAACTTGTAAATTCATAGGTTTTTGTTTTGCATGTAAAATAAAACAAAAACAAAGATTTTAGTTGCTCTCC
Organism: Spea bombifrons; assembly: GCF_027358695.1. Taxonomy (NCBI): domain Eukaryota; kingdom Metazoa; phylum Chordata; class Amphibia; order Anura; family Pelobatidae; genus Spea; species Spea bombifrons. The sequence goes on along the minus strand of NC_071087.1, from coordinate 113,513,863 downwards.
CTTTTTTTAAGTACAGCCTTGCAAACACGCAAGGAGGATTATAGTTAAATCAGGTGTGCATTGACAGGAGTAGCTATATAAAAGATGTATTAGTCCGCGTTACCTTGTTTACTGCCCAGGACTGTATGGTGATAGGTGTAATGCTATTGACGTGTGGTGAGCAGATATTATTAGCAGTCTTGTAGCCCTTGGTCGTCAGCCAGAATTAATCTGTGTTATAAACCCAGCTTGACCCAACCTCGCATGTCCGCGCCACAAAATCAATTACGTACCTTTCAGATCATACGACTGCCTGAGAAAACTTTATAATGTCAGCTTTATTTTTTATTTTTTTTGAAAGATTCACAAAATTAGTCATTTATGACTAAAGCAATGACTCAAGGGGGAACAGTCAAGACTGCAATCATAAACATGATGTATTTCTATGTATACATATACAAAGGAGAACTTGCGCTATAGTCATACACACAGCATTCCGTACAAGTTTGTCTGGCGAAGAAGAGGTTAAAAGGGATATAGGCAGAGAAAACAAAGGACACAGCCAAAAAAAGAATGAAATCCTCCAGAATTTAGACAAAGGAGGCAGTATTAAAATAGAGTCCTATTGAAATGACTGAAAGGCCCTTATCAGGCCCTGTCATATCTCTCACTGTGCTGGTGCCACTGGAAATGGAAGGCTGTGTTTCAGTTGTGCAGTTTTAACCCCTACATAGCACAGGGTAGGATATACACATTACACGCAATATTACCATATGAATATTTTTTTTCTTTGTTTTTGCAAGGCAAATGGCACCTATGCAAACCTATAACAATCTATCAACACGGCGATGCCAGACATCTCTCCAGCGGGAGAGAGCTATACACCAGCGTTAGTAAATTGATCCTCATACAAGATACATGAACCCAGGAGGAAAAATAGCCTTCAGACAAATTTAAGATTCAAATATGTTTAGTTATACCATCCGTGCTTTATTAAAAAGGTCACACCAGAGAATGTCATTAGTTAAATATATTTTTGTGTGTTACAGCATCTTAAAAGAGTCATCATTATTCATGAGACTGAGAGTTTTTAAAAGTAACAAAAGAGGAAAATGTCAGGGAGCCCAATAAGTAATGTGTACACACACACATACATTTATATATATATATACCGTATTTGCTCGATTATAAGACGACCCTGATTATAAGACGACCCCCCAAAATCTGAATATTAACTTAGGAAAAAAAGAAAAAGCCTGAATATAAGACGACCCTAAAGGAAAAAAGTTTTACCAGTAAATGTTAATTCATGTAAACTATTTTTTTTAATAAAAGCTATGATTGAGAAAAATATATTTTTTTTGTTTTTATTTCTTTTATATTTTCTATTGTATTTTCCAACCTGTCCCCCAGTTACGCACATCTGCCCCCAGGCTTGCCACACCAATATGGCACTGTGGCCCATGATATGCCTTTTAACCCTCTATATGCCACTGTGCCCCATGGTATGCCTTTTGACCCCCTATGTGCCACTCTGCCTCCAGAAATGCCTTATACCCCTATATCCCATTCTGGCATTTAGGGGGTTAAAATGCATATTATGGGGCAGAGTGGCATATAGGGAGGTATAAGGCATTCCAGGAGGCAGAGTGGCATTAAGGGAGTTAAAAGGCATTATATAGAGCACTCTGCCTCCAGAAATGCCTTATACCCCTATATGCCACTCTGGCATTTAGGGGGTTAAAAGGCATATTATGGGGCAGAGTGGCATATAGGGAGGTATAAGGCATTTCAGGAGGCAGAGTGCACTATTAAATGCCCCCTTAACGCCACTCTGCCTCCTGAAATGCCTTATACCTCCCTATATGCCACTCTGCCCCATAATATGCCTTTTAACCCCCTAAGTGCCAGAGTGGCATATAGGGGTGTAAGGCATTCCAGAAATGCCCTACACACACACACACACACACACACACACACACACACACACACACACTTACTTACCGGTGCTTCCAATTTCCTGGTGTATTGCCGGGGCAGCGGGTTGACGTCTCATTCCGCGGCAGCCGGAAGGAGGTGGAGTTGGCAGCGGGGGTTTGTATGCGTCCGTCGCAAATACCTTCCCCGGCTGTCAGAGATCAGGAACTCTGGAACAATGATCTCTGACAGTCGGGGAAGGTATTTGCGACGGACGCATACAAACCCCCGCTGCCAACTTCACCTCCGGAAGCACCGGTAAGTGTGTGGGGGGGGGGGGGCGACGACAGGAGGATCCAGGTCCCCTGCAGCGGTGCGGGGGATCTGGATCTTAGTCTCCTAATCAGACCTCTATTTGAGGTCTGATTAGAAGACGACCCCGATTATAAGACGAGGGGTATTTTTCAGAGCATTTGCTCTGAAAAAAACCTCGTCTTATAATCGAGCAAATACGGTATATATATATATATATATATATATATATATATATATATATACATACATACATACATACATACATACACACACACAGATAAGGGTTCTTTGATGTTCAGTTGTCTACAACTCCCATGATCCTTCATCCTTCACCACACATTCTACCACCAAAATTAGCTATGCTTTGTGGAAGGACCAAGGCATTCTAAACAGTAGGAAAGCCCCTCTATCTTTAGCCTAATTCTCAGCTAGTCCTCTTGCCTACCACTCCATTACAGACCTGGCATTACCCTGACATAGGGCAAACAATTTAGGCATATTTGTTATTTCATGGAGATCTATTCAGACCCTCTAGCTCCCTTGTGCTCTAAAGAGTGTTTCTATGTAAGATCATTTGCAAAGCCGAATGGCTCCAACCTTTTCAGGCTGATGGCCATATGATTAGCGAGTAAGCTAATTGTGGGCCACCATGTGCTATTGTGGGCCTTTGATGCCTTGGTAGCTATATTGCAAGCCTGGTTCATACTTAAATACCATATGCCACACACTCCAACATGGGGCAGAGGACTGAGTGTGGTCCCACCTAACCCAGCAGCCATGTTTGTAGTTTTTATCTCTAAGTGGTCCATTACAAACTGACACCCTTCCATTTTTTCCAAGGACAGGTGCTAATACATATATAATGTTTATTTTAATGTGCAATATATGTGTGCGGTGTGAATACATACATACATTGCCATGAACCACATTCTGTGCAAACTGATAAACATGCACATTTCTCAATGTCAATTCGGGTTTAACAATGCCCCATCTCTTTGCTGCAGACGTAATAATTATTTGTGATCGGATGCTCATTGAGACCCTCCTAGTAATGCTGTACATAAGGGCCATCCTTATGATTTATTTTTCTATTATACATACTGTTTTAGGTTTAATCATTTTCAAGCTGGGTATACCCGGATTATTTCCAAGGTCTTACTACAGCTGTGAATAATGCCTGCTGTTATAAAGCAACATGCGCCTGTTCTGGCAAATCTAGCAGAATCCAGTACATGGAAAATTAAAAATGATATAACCGTAAAGTTTAGAGATGGGTATTTGAAGCTTAAACTTAAGAAAAAAATAAATAATTTGGAACGTAAATATTAAAAAAGGGATTACAAATCCGAAACATTTTTCCCCGATAATTTTGTTTCAAATAAGACTGAATCTGAAGGCTGGTACTTACACTTTCGAGGTTCTATCCCCTTGTTTGCGCACATGGCATGCTTCACTGGAGGATTCTGGGTTCTCTGAAGACAGGCCAACATGGTTGCAAGGACTTGTGGTCAGCTGGGCAGATGGTTACACTGCAGAAGGAGAAAAACAAAAAGAAAGTTAGTAAACTGTTGAACACAAATGTTCCACTAACATTTCATTGTAGTAAAGTAATGAGCTGCTCAACCTCAAGAGCATGGATTAACATAACCCTGATTGCTTTTAACTTTAAGGCCGCAACATTTTCAGTATTTTATACAGACGTCCATGGACACGAGTACTTTTCGCTTGCAGGTGAACTCTGTGGCTCTCAAATTCTACCGATTTGCCTATCCTGATCTGTGCATTTGGACAGTGAGGGCACTTCTACTTTAAGCGAGAGAGAGAAGCGCAAGATATTTCAGCAAGTGTAAACATTCATGACCACTTCTTTCATCTATTTGAATCAGACAAAACTGTCAAAACACTGCCGCTGAGTAACACTACTATCCTACTTTCAAAGGAGTCTTACCATATGTGAAAGTGTCAGGTTTAAAAGAAATATATACCCACACACTCGCAACCCATAATACAAGGGGTATAATTTATAAAACTATGTATGGTTTATATAGATAAACATTTATGTGCAAGATACATTATTAAATCTATATGATTTGTATTTTATTAGTGGTATTATTGGGATTTTTATAAGTAGTATTATCTTTGGAATTATTGGCATTCCCAGGAACTCTCCAGGTTTGACATGGAGTCTCTGGGCCACTTACTTCTTGTGCTGGGGAAGTTTGGTGTAAAACCCCACAGCCTAACAGAGGGTTGGCATTTTGTTATATGCAATTTAAGTTTCTCTTTTTTATGCCAGTAGACTTTTTTTGCACACAAAAAGGCGCACAGCAGCGTACAACATTTGAAGGACATTTATGAGAAGAGTACATTGCGCCGTCCAATCATGAGCCTCCAGGGCCAGGTTTGAGTCATCCGACGCCGGTCCTTGGAGATATATATGGTGTCAAACAAGATTTCTGAACAGCATTTGATGTCCAACAATGAAGCACCTTAAATGTTACATTGTACATAGTTGACAATAGCGTATACAAGGGTGTATAGTGAGTGCAGATGCGTCTCGGTGGGGACCTCAACATACAGATGTAGTGTGGAGATGGTCTGGTCTAGTGGTGGACGTTGTGTAACTGTCCCAAGCTCAGGTATTGAACCCAGGTGAGCCATTTAAGTTCACTGGCATGTGAACAGTATTTTTCACTATCCTCGTCTGATTTACGGTCTCTGCCCTTTTCTTTAATTGTAGAGATTGAGGCCTGTCTCCAATGCTTAGGTATGATGGCTTTTCCTGCATTAAGTGGGGGTATTATTAATGATCTCTCTTACTGTGGACCTATGGCTCTTGGTGCAGCAGGCCCGAGGCTGGGATCACACTGTTTTTTGCTTCAGGGCTTTTGCAAATGACCTGCCTATCTTGTTACTATGGTTGTGGTATCAATGATGTGTAAGTGCATAGATTTTATGGATCCATCCGCTTTGACCTTGATGCAAACCTTAAGATCCCACATGTGGTTTCTTGTTCTGCTCTGCCCACGTGCGCACGGTTTTTTTGTGGGGGGGCTTCCCCCCATCTTGGGCTGACAACAAATCAGTTTATATTAATTAAATTTACAACAAGGCAGGAGAGCCGCTCATGTACGCGACATGTCGGCACACGGCCACGCCCTGACAGTAGACATTTATCTACCTCAACCTGAGCTCTGCTAGAACTGGAAAACACTTAATAAAATAAGGTTACCAGGCCAGTCTAAAAGCAATTAATACATCGATAAGGTTGTGATAAATAACACTTCTGAGAACAGTCACATGTCTTAAAACAGTCCATTAATCTGCTACACCACAGTCATACAACACTGCTTCTATATCAAAAGCATTCTAGGCAAGCACACAAAAGTAAGCACAACAGCAGCTGCTTACTATACAATAGTGTTCCAGCGGCTGTGTATTGATTTAATCTTGAAAGATAAAAGGTTAAATCATATGGAAAGGCTTATGTTTATATACGACATGATTTTTATTGGTATCCGAAACCAAGATAAAAGGTCATTTCTGGTCTCAGAGTAAAAATAAAACATACACAATTAGATCTACAGACATATACCATCTCTTGGGATAAAAGCAAATGTTCATTCATCATTGATTATTAATAAATAATAATAAAAACACAAAGTTCTAGAATAGTGCAAAACACTTTTGTCGTAGGATGTCTGTTAGGTTTTTTTTAATTTAATTATTTTTAGATGCAACCTTTCAGACAGCTGAGCACCCTTGTATAACTCTGAGCAATTTACTTTTAAGTCAACATTTTCAATCTCTGGTAATTGCAGATAAACACTATTTCATTCTCCTAAGCACTGAACTGGGGGAACACGTGACACTTAGCTTTCACATGTCTCAGAACACAGGAGCATTAATGATCTACGGTGGCAAGGGGTTAAAAACGCAAACTATAAGAGAGAATGCTGCTGCCTTGGCAGGAAAGATTAACCCCTTTCCAACTAGGCTAGTTTAAATAAAAATAATTAAAAAAATGCATACCATAGCACTACATTTATGTCTAACATACCGGGTTCATATATTGTATCAAGTGTTAATTGGCTACTCTGTACCATTGCTAAGAATGACAGCTGAACCTAATGGACCCCTGATTTCCATAGGTCCATAGTGACAATCTAGAATGTAGTTTATGAACAAAAAGTTATCAACACTGATGTACGGTTTCATCAAGGTTAATGAAAGGCAATAAGGAAGAACACTGTGCAGCCACTGCCAAGAGGTTGGAGACAAGTAAATATGGCTTTGTGCGTTAGTCAGTTTGGATTAAATTCACCCAGACACAAACCCCATTTATTTAGATGTATGCAATTTTCTGTATACCCGCTGAAGAAGGGTCCTGAAACACGACTTGAAATCTTGTTGTGGAGAAGGCCATACACGCTTTTAGGTTAATAAACTATAATGCAAAATTATATAACATGAAACACTCTGGAGTATTTGTTTTGCTTTTGTGCCTTTTTCCCAGCTGTGACCTGTGACCACTCCATTGACATTATTGACATGGAGGGGCAAAGAAGATCAAAGCGTTCCTTAACTATTCGTTAAAGTAGTGTTAATGTTCAATAAAGGCTCAATCGGCTTAGTAACCTAGGAATGCCTGTGCTGATGTGCAGGCAGAAGTTTTAATTTTACAGAAACATACATTTTTGGAATTTCAGATGTGGTATGCAAAAACGTAAGCAATTTGTATCACTTAAACAAAGCAGTTCAGCAAAAGTGATACAAGTTTTAAAAGCCGAAGGACAAAGCGGTTATTTAAAAGCAGGCAGGTGTCTCCTGAGCCCCAATTGCAAACTGTCTCTTTCCTATTTTCATTATTCAGATTCTTAATGAGGTATTCACCGTTCGAAAGATATCCGTACCACCTCTTTCAGATACTAATTTCACAACAAAATCCTTGTTACTGAGTAATTACTCTAAACGCCTGTCTACATTCCATCTGTCCTGTCGCTCCCTCTCAAAGGCAAACGGAGGTGTTTACAGTGCGTTTCCTAAAGAGCTGCACTTTTTATGCACCCCCCCTTTAAACTTTATACAGTATTCCGCACACTTTATAATGTCATAGCAACTTGTTGCCGTCAGTATATTGATACACAGTACATACATATAATAACTAAGTCCTAAATATATTTCAGCCTTTAATGAGTCAAATTTATTTACCTTAAAGGAATCAGGAAAGAGATTAAATACCTCGATAGGGTCCTATGCAAAAGCACGAGCAAAAGAACTGTAAAACACCCTGGCTCTTACATACTGCGTATGTATACACGCACTTCTAAATACGGTTATTCTCATCCATTCTCATTCCGCATCATAGTCAGGAAATGACAATAGGATGGTCAGTTTCCTTGAAAAATATAAGGTGGGTGAAAAACGAAAAAAAATGGTCACAAATTGGTGTAGGTAAACTAACATCAAAACACAGATATTCATACATACACACACATAACTGTTATATATGGGACAGGACGTGGCAACTAATTCCACCTCGTACCTTGAAATACTTACTTCAGTAGAGGGATTTATTATAGTAAAACTAGGTTACAGTTAATTGAAAATAGGGGTATTTAAATCTGCATAGAAAATGGATCACAACACTTACAGGGTAAAAGGGAAAACAAACATTGTAATATGGTATATGAGACATATATTATATATATATTATATACACACAAACAGAGAATCTTTCGCGTACAGCCAGCTGTCTCCCTTCCCCCAGTGCTAAGCAATCAAAAGACCTTTTCTAAAACATATTTGCCAATGAAAGTCCCTGGAGGGATAATGCTCTTCCACCATTCAGTGGGAAATAAATCCACCCACCAAAGTTCTGTGTACAGATCTAGGGCAATTAATCCTTCTGCCAGAATGAAAAACACCACTTCTAGTGCAGATAAGCACCGGCAGGGAGGGGTTAATTATTACAATACTTTAAGTACTAATGCCAGAGGCCACCATTTAATCCTTTCACAAGCTATAGGAACCATTTACCCATAAATGGCCTCCTTGACAGTCAGGTGACTGAAGCAGGTCAAGGGTTAATTATTAACTAAATAATAAACCAAAAATAATGGAAAAAAACACAAAGCCTCTTACGGCTCTTGACTAATGAGTTTAATAAAATTATGTATGCAACAGTTTATTTGAATATGACATTCGGTGACCAGAGAGAGACTATTTAAAAAGGCTAAACAGATGCTAACATGCAACACTCAAAAATGTAAAATAAAAATAAAAAAACATGCGAACAGTTTTAAAATATCACCAACATACAATGTAGCTCTGTTTAGATGGGTTAAGCAAAATTCTCCAAAATAGAATAAAAAAATAAAATAATGGAAATTATGGCACAGATCTTCATAGAATTGTGTTAAAAGTGTTAATATTACCGTCATAAAGAGGCGAGATCTCAGTAGTCAAGTTTCAAAGGAAGACATCCATTCATCTCCCCAGCTCTGGCAGTGTTCAATAGGTGGGACACTGCTGAGATATATTGATGGCTACAATCAGCCCTTAGGGGCAAGTTCATTGCAGCTGTTTTGTGAGAGGGATTAATCAGCGAGAAAGCAGAGAGATAGCATCTCTTGACATGAAGTGATCCTGGCAGTTTTGCTAATCATCAAATTAGATTTTCTGCTACAGTTGTCTATGCATAACTAAATCTGCAGTTGATGGGGAGGGAGTGGGGGAGGGAAAGGCAGGCACCGAGAGGGGAGTAAAAGATCACAGAAAATAAGAACATATGATTACGGTTTAAATTGGCACCTGTGATCCCCAGGACCATAAATCCCACAGACTGTTCAAACCAGGAAAAGATAATAAAAGCAGAGGAGTTGACAGGGTTTGTTTCTACAATCTCCACCAGGTATTAAAAACAATAAGAAAGCAGAAACAAAACAAAAAAAAAAATTTAACCTAAAACAGACTTCTCCTAGATCAGATCTCACATAATAAACATACCAGTGAACTCTTAGGGTTTGCCTGTGGCGCTCTCAATAGGGAGGCATAGTATATACATCAAAACAGTGGTTCCAGGAAGACGAGAACTAGCCATTTGTTACAATTACCTTTTGAAATGAAATACTTACAAAAAAGATAAAATAAATAAAAACTTGATAGATTTGTAATCGTAATTTTTTCTTTCCGCCATAGGAAACATTACTTACTGGTGAAATTGTTCTATAAACGATCACACTGATCTTTATAAACATAAACACGTGTATATCAACATGCAAACATTGCATGTACTCACGTTCTCGCCACAGTGGAAAAGGGTGGATTTCCTCTGAACAGAGCCCTTATCCCTAAAGCTGCAGCAGATTGTACTAAATGGGTCCTCGCTGATCCTAAATTAATCCTAGTGCTGATGACTAATTTAACGCTAAGCACTGGGACACCGTATAGCTCACGTCCCATCGGCTGATGCTAAGAGTGTGTCCTGACAGAGTTCAGCCGCAAAGCTCTTTCTATATACAGCAGCCAAACTTAAGAGATGTGGCTCTACTTTTGTTTCTTTTAATTAAAATACCAACAACTTAAACTAATATATAATATATCTATCACACACACAGGACTGCTCAAGCGTTTAAGGCAGGTGCGAAAAATGCTATAGAGTAAGAATGCTTTAAAAAATAGATTTATAGTTTTTTTGTATAATTTAACAAAATGCTAAGTGAGCGAACAGAAGAAAAATCGAAATAAAAATTTTCTAGGTACACTCGCACACAGTTTTTTGTTTTTAGACACTCGGTAGGTTGGTTGCTCCCCTCGAGAGGAGTAAACCGTTCTTCTGTGGATTTAGGCAGCCTCAATTGCTTCTCAATCTTCATGTAATCTGAGACTTGCTCAATGATGTCAAGACCAGGGCTCTTTGGGGGCCATACCATCACCTCCAGGATTGCTTGTATGTTTGGGGTCACTGTAATGCTGCAGAATTAATTTGGGGCCAGTCAGATGCCTCCCTGATGGATTGCATTTTTGACATGAAAACTTAACCTTGTTAGTCAGTTCAGATGTTCCTCAACCAGTTTCATTCCTCCTACACAGCTGTTTGTTTCAGTTAATGATTGTGTTTCAACCTACATATTACAATTGATCATTAGCACCTGCTAGGTGTATGATTAAACAATTATACCAAACTATATGCTTACAAAATCCCTGGACCTTGTGCAAGTGTACCTAGAAGAACTTACGCGGTTTTGAAGGCAAAGGGTGGTCATACCAAATATTGATTTGATTTAGTTTTCTGCTGTTCCATCACTTTACATTTTGTTAAAATTGTTAAATATACCAACATGCCTATTTTTTCAAAGCATTGTTACTTTACCAAAGTTTTTTTTCACACCTGTCTAACACTTCTGCACAGTATTGTATAGTTCTATCTTACATAGCCAGGTGTCCATAACCACACATCTCCTTTTCTGAATAACTGCATTATAATTTTCTATTTGTGGCACATCCACTGACTGAAAATAGGTAATGCAAGGCGAAAGGATAGCAGTAGAAGACTTAAGATACCATGTAGACACTTGACAATCACCTCGATGGAGAGGTTCTGTAAATTAACAATCTCCCCCAACCCATAGCGAATCAACCACCAGATCCTATAAGCTAACCTTCCTGCCAAGTCAAGAACATGGAGATGCTCAAGCCTTCCTGCTCTACAATAATATAACAGGTAGTGACAATTGATTGCTTTATGTTGCCCCTCTTGCTAACATGAGATGGAATGTTTGGAAAAATAAATGATTAAGTAAAGGACTACTGTGCTGCTCACACCTTCTCCTTGCCACCTCCATATTTATGAATGAGTGAGAGATCCAGACCTAGTTACGCAAGATAAACCCAGTCAATGAAAAAACCTACCTATGTTATTCAGTATAAAGTCTTTTGAACAGAACTTGGTTAACTTCGCGTGTACGCCTGAGATAAATCAAACTTCCCAGAAGTTTCCACAAACAGCTTATAAAAACAATGAACACCCAGATCCTGAGAATTAAAATTTGGAAGCATACAAACTGGGTGAAGGTTAAGATAAAAGAGTTGCCGAGTAGGATATTATACTAGACAGCTGACACGTTTACACAACTGCACAGAAAAATAAGCACAAAGGTCTTGGTGGTAAAAGCTAGTGTTTAAATGGCTAGTGGAAAGAAACATTATGTTGACAGCAATGACAGTATTCCAAAGGGCACGTTTAAAGGGGCAGTCAGTAGAATTATTTTGGAAATCTTTAATTTGAACATCAACCTAATGGAATCCAGTATGTTGACAGAACCAGGATTATCCAATTAAATTGCTGCCTGAACCAATATACCAGCTTGACAGTAGGTAGAGATAACTTAATGGGGAGGAACAATCATGTAGATTTACCCCCCCTAGCTTTTTTTTTTGTTACACTACGCATGTATAACTTTTTTTTTAATCTCTGTTAAAACATTTACATTAATTTATTTAACCTTGCTAGGTTAAAAAAAAAAAAGTTAAGGCCGCCTGCCATTTTGGCTTATTAAAGTTTGTTTATTAAATGTAGCCTATTTTTCATGGTAAAATCTCACCTTAACAAAAATGAAAGTTAAAATGAAATATGGAAGTTAAAATGAAATACATATATCCATAAAAAAATGGATTCTGAGCAGTTCTAATACCTGTAAATAGTTTCTAGAATTAAAGGTCTAGTATACTGCTGATCGTATGTAGAACATTACATCTTCGTCTTGTGGTTCACCTTAAGATGAAGCGCAACCTTTTAATTCCTTTGACTTTATCCACTTGCCCAGCATCAATTAAAAATACATAAGGGTATTATTTATTCAATAAGACTTACTTATGTGAAATATAATCATAACATCTCAGCCGCCCACAGAGATTGCAGGGCTTTGTGCCAAGTTGAAGAGAAGAGATTGGGGAAATTTAAAATCTCTCTTACAAGCCAAAACTTTGACACATTCGTGTAGCCTAGATGCTTAAACTTCCAGCCTTTGTGTGGGTGAATAGATGTCTAAAAGCGGAACTGTCACACGCAAAATAACAACCATGACAGAACGCAGCACTGACACCTATACAAACTATGTTCAGATTTTTTAGTGTTCTGTTTTATTTTAAGAATGTATTCAGATTAACAGTGAGCATCTAGTCAAAGATATTGTCCAAAACCTTACGGTTTTTCTTTAAAAAAAACAAAAAACAAAAAAAAACCCCATAGGTATTATAAAAGTAAAAACGAGGGATCTAGAATGCCAATTGGCAACCATTCCTTAAATTGCAAGTACTCATAAGACAAAGACTTACTGGCCAGCTGGAGTGACAACAGCGTGGGGAAAGGAGAGAGGGAAAAATAAAAAAAAGGATTTTTTTTTATGTTTTAATCTACTTGACATGAATTTGTATAAAAAGTACATCGAGATGTAACCTCTTATTTCACTTCCCCCATTTACAAGCAAAGACTTGCACGCCTTCTAGCAGGCTTCATTATTAATTAAATGTTAATCTAAAAGGCAATTTAATCCTTTTGCTCTTATGACACCAGAGACTGCATTAAACCCTTCCAACTTTCAGAACTATATTTCATATTCAAACAAACCCCATTTGTACATTTTATTTTAATATTTAGTGCTCCTGACAAAATCTTATTATTTCTGATTTATTTTCAGTATTGGATGAGGGAAGATGAAAACAATATACATCACCAAACACCCAGCTATGAGCCTTTAATCCTGTTAAGGGGACTCTCCAGATATCGTATGCAATCGTATGCAATTTAATGATTTCCAAAGGGACTAACGAGACCTCCTGCATGCAAGCCCCAAAAGCACTCCCACTCCCAATAGGATCACTTTCCTGCCAGTGATGGGCTGCTTCAAGAAGCTCAAACTGCTACCAAATGCATATAGCTTAGTAGAGTAGTGTGCTTCAGTGTTGCATCCTTCAAGTATATTTCCCATAGATAAATACATATTAAAGTACTGATTAAAGTGCTTTAATATGCATTATTTGTGGTGGGATTGTATGGGGAATTGCACTCTCCCTTTAGCCGTACCATCACCTGATATCTGGCTAATCAGATTCCTGTAAATCTTTGCAGAGAGATCAGACCGCCCAACAATGGACCGAGATGATATTTTGCCAGAAGCCATCAAACCACATATTCGTTACATATTTTATACTAGTGAAGACTTCAAATCGACATTTATCATATTATGAAAGTTGTCCATTAAGATCACTGAGACGACTGTGCAGCACAGATGTTCCTATGTGCTATGGTGTAATATTATAGCATGAGTTTATTATAAAATTACCATGATGATACAAGCATAATACATATCAGACTAAACAGGCACACATATAATATATTCTGCAGTGCTGTACGATGGGTAAACGGAACATAAGCGCATCATATCTTTAAAAGATAAAGGCTCTGTAGGCAGGATATGGGTGGAAAATGGCATAGACAGGCAGATCATGTATAAAATGGATACAGTGTAAACATGTAGGTGGAGTATTAACAGGGGTACGTTGACTTATTATTTGCCTCTTCTTCTACTTTAATAAAACACACTGGGTTAACAAAAAACCCCTATAATTGTGCAAATTTATATATTTTTGTCAACCTACTAACCAATTTAAAGTCTCCATGCAATGTTATGAATGCAGTATTGACAGTCACTACCTAGAAGTTAAATTGTCACCAGTGGCATTTTCCCATTACAGTATTTGCACCATTACTATAGTCTTAACATTAGTGAGCAAAGGCTTGGTGGCTATAGGTTCCCTTTGATAGCAAAAGGTTTTCAGATCTGCCACTTATTTGACCGGTGTCCTTTCTTCATATCAGAACCATAACTGTTCCCTTAAATAGGGAAAAATATGATAGGTATACTGTGCCAGAATAATCAAATCCCTGAACAGACGGTGTGCTGACACTTAAAAAGTAAGTCATGCTTGTCTGACATAATCATACTGGGCTGCCAACCCCAGCACGGCCTCTTAAAATGTGGCAGACACTTCAGAATGCCTTCTTCAGCCCGTAACACCACCTGCCCCTTCTGCTTCCGTCACCACGATCTCTTTCAGCCTTTCCTCTGCAATCGAATTTCCTTTCCAACATTGCTGAATTTGCAATTCATTCCTATCATTAGTTCATCAATTACGGTTTCTTCCACACTGGATTTATTCCTTGTTCTTCCGCTTCTCAATTTCCATTTATATGTAAAGTAAAATATTACACCTTAAATCATCACTTTTATTGTTTTGTTCTATTAAGCTAAATATATTTTCAATACTAGTAGAGGCTTTATGATGTTTATATAATACAATAATGAACTCATTTCACATGTTCTACCAGAAGCGATATTTTACACATATTGGATGTTATCACTTCAATGTAACTGTCCAAACAGCTTAAGATGTGCAAAATACTTGTCACATACTAGAACAATGTCTGGTAAATATAGGATTATGATGAACATTGCATGCTACCGTCTTATAACATTGCGGAGATGGATATGACTCAATGCTATCCAGTTATTTTAAGAGAGTAATGAACATTTCCAAGCAAAGACAAATCTAATTTCTTTAAAATCACTTATTGTCTTGGCTATTTATATATATATATATATATATATACACATACATATACACACACACACTATATGATCAAATGTATGTGGACACTACTCTTAATTATTGAGTTTAGATGTTTCAGCCACATCCATTGCCAACAAGTGTATAGAATCAAGCACAGACAGCCATCTCCATAGACAAGCATTTGCAGTAGAATAGGTTTTACTGAAAAATTCAGTGACCAACCGTGGCGCTGTCATGAAATGGGTTTCCATGGCCAAGCAGCGGCACATAAGCCAAAAGATCACTATGCGCAATGCAAAGCATCTGCCAGGAGAATGCTACCTAGCAGAAATGTATTGTTAGCGGAGGATGGATAATGATCTGGGGCTGTTTTTTCACCGATTAGGCTAGGCTACTTAGTTTCAGTGAAAGGTAATGTTAATGCTACAGCATACAAAGACATTTTAGACAATTACATCCTTCCAACTTTGTGGCACCAGATCAGAGAATGGCCCTTTACTGCTGCACCATGTATCTCTGTGCACAATGCAAGTTCCATGATTTAATGAGTTTGGTGTGGAAGAACGCAAGTGGCCTGCGCAGAGCCCCAACATCAACCCCCTGAACACCTTTGGCATGAATTGGAATGCATATTGCAACCCAGGCCTTCTCATGCAACAATAGTGCCTAATCTCACAAATGTTCTTTTGAATTAATGGACTCCCACAGACACACTCCTGTGAAAAGCCTTCCTAGAAGAGCAGAGGCAGTTATAGCCACAAAGGACCACCTCCCCATAAATGCCCATGGTTCTGGAATGGGATGTCCAACAAGCTCATATAGGTGTGATGGCCACAAACTTTTGGTCATATAGTATAGATTATAGTTTGTATAAAATAATTAGCAGACAGAAGTATTGTGAACACCCTGGTTGAAAGCCCACCTTCTTTCATCACTGTGAATAATAGAATGCCTCCATTTACTACAAAAAATGTTTCTGATCATAGACTATCCACCTCTATCGACAGGAAACCACAACAGCTTTTGATTATCTTTTTTCAGGTAGATAGGGAGCAGGCCCTTGTCATAGGATTAGCTGGATAAAAAAATTGAAGATCTGAACCAGTCTGGTTTTGCTTATGAACAGGAATGTACAATTTTACTACTTACTACAGTTGCTGAGCCATGTTTAAGCCTGGTGCCAAGAAGGGGGCAGATTTCTGGAACGCAAAAGAGCAGACAGACATGCTCGATTGCCCATGGGTGGACTTAATATGGGGGGCAGACCAAGTTTTCTGGGAAGTTGTCTTTAAGACTTCCTGTCCCAAGAGCAACATACCGTTATAGCATACCACTAGTTTATAATTTGCATTATTTTAAACCGATTTGTTAAACACAATAGATATTTTTGTGTTCCTGCCACATGTGAGGTTTGAAAGTATGGGCCCAAATACTGAAGCCACCATTTCTGCACTAGCATGAGTAGAACAAATAGCCTGAAAAAAAACATTAAATGGTTAAACAAAAGCTACTAAAAACTTTTCATACTTTAAAAAACATCATGTACCTTTGTTCAATGGCATGGTCTTTCATAGCACTCTAGCCATTCCTTTAATTTATAGATTTGGTATAACACGGACCTCTTCACCTAATGTATCTGTTTATCTGTCAATTCTACTTTTGCTATATGACATGAATATATGTATTCCAAGAAGCACTGCTTAGCCTGTTTGCAATATCTAAATAAAAAAATAACAGCAGCAGCCTGCATGGATCTCTCATTTTGCCATACAGAGGTCACACTATTAGAACTTGTGGAGGGTAACCAGATTGCTAAATTTAAAAGGCGGCTTACGCTGTCTCAGTGCTGTACAACCGCAACAGTCTGAAGAAATAGTTTCAGAGATACGACAAAGAAGGCTTCAATTATCAAGGAGCGAGTCTATTTCTTTAATTGTATCTAACACCAGGAGTTTGGACATATACAGACTTCTTGATCCCTCCTCATATCTAATCCAAAGATTACAGAATGAATAAACAGAATAAAAAATTATATTAATATAGAAAAATACACGCATGTCACCTTCTTTCTAACTGCAGAACAGCTTTTGAGCATTCCAAATAACATATGGCTATTTCTAGACGTTATTGATATTCCACAGCATTTGTTGGAACTATAAACCTACCTTCACCAATGGCCTCTCCACTGTCCCCAATTTATGTTTGCACAAAGCAATGAAAGTAAATCAATGCAATGGATTGACTTTAATACAGAGACAGCAGACAGGAGCCATCTGCTTATCTACAAGATAGCACACAAGAGACAACAGTTTAACCTCTTCTCTGCCAGGATGTGCCTGCAGCAAATAAAAAACATTTGGTATCGGCAAGAAACGTTCTAGTAAAAGCAGCAGAAGAAAGTATTTTATATTTAATGTTGAGCTATAATTAGGCTTAGGTTCCTGTATTTGGTCATATTAACTCCTTAATCGTTATTTAAGGGGGAAGGGATATTTATACAATTTTTTTCTGATGACATGCAACAGTTCCTTGTTCCTTTGGGCTCCTATATTACGTAGTCACCTTTTCCTGAAGGTCATTTTGCCAGGACTGGGCAGTCAGCACCTCAATACACCTGATATGGCTTTGGCCATTCTTCACAAACAGCTCACAGATAATGTCTAACGGTAAACATCCCATGTTACACGCTCAGTATTAATATAAAGGAATAAAGGATGGGCAAAAGGCAAATTCTAGTGGGGTGCTCTCTTAAATGTCTGAGTAAACAAACGGTCTACAAAAAGTAATAATTCAAAGGGCAAGTTGCAGTTTGAACTCGCTCACTTTACAATTTTATTTCGGAGAACCAACACTAGCAAGCTTCTCCAGTTAAAAATGGCAGAGGCGCCTCTGTACTATGTATGATTCAAAGCGCAAAGAGGAATTGATTTAACTATACATTATGCAGGGCCAGACACGCTTTTCCTGCAGCAGAAACTCAATGTGGTTGGCTCTTCATCATGCATAGTGAAGTCAATTAGCTGAAACAACTCTCCTGCTGAATATTCCCCAAATAAACCCCAAAGACATAAAATACCCTTAATGATGGATTATTTTCGGTGTAGAAATACACATGAATACATTGGAATAGATACATTGTGGTAGCTAGAGAGCACCATATGTACTATTTACCCATGGATCTCTCCTATAAATCCAGACATGACCGCCATTTAAATTATGCACACAATCTGCCATTTTGATAATGTAATTTATGACATGGCATGGCCCATGAATTCGGAGAATCAATGTAATTTGATGGTGTGGAACAATATAGATTTAAGCTCCACTGCTATCAGAGCTCACAGCAAGAAAACCCTGGCACTGAAACACAGCCCTTGTTAAACAGAGTCTGAAACGAACACATTCTATTAAAGATTATGGTCTTATAAAAAACGCCTCTTACTGGAGCCCTCTGTCACACAGAGGCCCATAAATGACATCACACACCATTTTATGGACCTCATACAATTATTGTCTTAAAACACACACTATCATGAATCTTCTTTACAAGGAAGGTTTTTTTTGTTTTTTTTTTTAAATCGAGAAAAAGACAATCCTTTCCTACAAATTGGAATTCCATTTCAGGAATTCTGGTAATCTGGGCCAGTGCTTTGGGGCAAATGAAGGCTTTGATACTAGCCCCCCCCCCATAGAACAGAGCACCGATATTCCATGTATTATAGATGTTCAAGTAGTCAGAACTAGCTAATAGAAAGACACTACTATGGGCCTAAATTAAGTCACGTGCGGCCCTCAAGGACCAGCCAGAGGATTTCTTAGTAGGAATTGCTAGAGAGTGCAAAACATATGCTATTTATGGCTGGTGTGTAAACAAACTCTCAATGAAAGAAAGTTAATGACCTGTATCTGACAGGAGCCTGCTGGGAATGTTTTAGAGAAGCCCTGATACTTTCCCTAAACAGAACAGATTCGACATTACAAACCCTGGGCTCTCACTGATGCCAAGCAGAAAAATAAAAACGCTTCAGTTGAAGAAAATATTAGTAAATTTTTTTGTCGACAAGACTATACCGGTGTGTAATGGAATGGGATAGGAGAGAGGACCAAGGTACCAGATAGGTATAGAGTTGTACCGTGTTACTGAAAAATAATCAGATCATCCAAATATTTGACCAAGAATGAATCACTAAAGCAAAAAACAATTCCATGATGTTACAAAGCCAACATTCCAGGATGCTAAAGAAAATTACTTACACTGGCTGAAGCCAAAGGATTTATCTGATTACATGCCACAGCCTATATAAGACAGGTCAGCAGAAGTCTGATATGACAATGCCAGTGAAAACAGACATCACAGACAACAATGAACAGTTCAAGTCTTTAATTTCTTTGCATCCAAGTCCCATGCATTGTATTTTACTCCTTAGTATAATCCGACCACAGAATATATTAATGATATCAATGTCATTAAGAGAGGATTTTTTTAAAAACATTTATATACTTAAATATATATGTAGTATATGAAGAAACCCAATTTTATGTCCCGAATGAAAAAATTATATAATTCTAAAACACAAACAAGCAAAAAAAAGTAATAAAGAGGGGAGTCTATGATGTACCCATAGCAGGGGGGAGAAAAAAAAATCGACTCCATTTGTGAAAGGGTTAAAAAATGAATCAAAACCATCGGCAATATTAGATGAATTACACCTGCACAGTCAGATATTTTATTGGGCCTGCTACACAATACATGCCTTCTAATTATATGGTTACTGGTGATATAGTGAATGCCATTTGACCCAGTTTAAAAGACTATTACACATACACGGCATAATCTTAGCATCGGCTTGTATCGCAAAAAAGGTGTTTATTTACTAAACGGTGAGGTGTCAGGAGAGGGTTTTAACTCTCACTTCACTATTCATTATAAAGGGTCAACACTAGTTTATTTTGGGAAGAATGGCTGTACTGGCTCTGTATAACGCATTGCATAATTCAATATGTAAGGATTCTTTGAAGAACTCTTCCGGATTGAAATATATGATGAAGGGCCAGTCATGCACTTCCTGCAGCAGCTCTCTGGAGCTTGACCTTAATGATGTACAGTCAAGTTAATGAGCCAAAATATAATTCTCCCTATTTCCCCTCAAACTCTCCTTTTTGTGTATAAACCCCCAGAGTGCGCAAATTATTTTACGCAAGAACTTTATTTGCCACTACAGCGCTATGGAATCTGGTGGTGCTATGTAAATAAATGTAATGCTGTGTAAGCCGGTTCAACTACTGGCCAAAGACCAAGTGCCTGATGGGATATATCTTCTCAACAAGACAGGAAAAGTTTCGAAGGCCTCACACAAATACCTTACAGTTAAAAGTGTTATTGTGTGTGTAACGTCAGACAGTAGCACTACTTTATTGCCCACCTGCAGACAGAAGGAATAAAATGTGCGTCTGTGGTACAAAAGTCAGACATCCCTGTCAGAAGACATGCTGAATACATGGGAGTTGGCTGAAGATGTACAGAGATAATGTCATCGGCATATCAGTCTTCAAAGAACAGCTGTAGTGCAGCCAGGGGCAAGAAGGAGGGTGCGGGTGGGGAACAATGGCTACTGAGGAGGGACTTTAGACTACAGTCATCAAACCGTGTGTCAGACATATACAATGAGGCACCATTCAATTAAACCAATACAACATGGGTTTTTCTAAATTTTTTATTCATTTCCAACTGTGGGAATGGGGACTGTCACTGAAGTTCAGAGAGCTACCCACCTTGGAGGAAACTTTTCACCCTAACATTGAGCAACTCATGTAATCTCTTAACAGGGCTTCAATTATTACATTCATCTGTGTCCCTGTTTAACTTCACCCAAGATTATTTCTCACAAAAGATATCCATCATTTGTATATTTCTGGACTAGACCCAACATTCATCTCTATAAAAAGAAGCCCAAAAAGCATCCAGGAGTACATTTGTTTTTTTCCTGGAAAAAGAAAAAAAAAGTACATCCATGTAATCCTAGATAAAAATACTTAATGTTATAGTGGTTAGAAGACAAACATTTTGTAACCATGGCTCTTCGATTTCTCAAGTGTTGGATGAGACTACTTTGAGACAATGCATGGTAGTGCAACTATTTTTCAGATATGCAATAACACATGTGCCTGTAGCTTGGGATCATATGATCTGGAGAGGTTAATCTTAGCTAGAACTTCAGTAGAACCCAACAGAATCTTTAACTCTGTTACAGACACTTACTAGGACAGTTTTGTTGGAGGCTCAGCAGAAAGTAGAGGATTTTTTTAATCCTTTCTCCCAATCATTCTTTCAACAGCAGATACTTCTGGGAAGCACGAGGCATTTCCTCTTGCAGTCTCCACACTTGCCCACGGGTAAGAAAAATACAACAAACCATATAGCTCTGGATTAGAGCAGGGCCCTCCTCACCTTTTGTTTCTCGAAGGCCAAATTGTTATATGATGGACTACTTGTTATGTCCTGTAATTCTGTGGCTACATTTCATAATAATGGCCTTAACGGTGTAGAACCTTGAATATCACAGTAAAAGGTTTTAACAGTGGTGCTTCAACATGCAATGTGGTCAAGAGATCATATTTATTGATATTGGCAGAGAATAGGCAGCTCTCTCTGACAACAATCTTAGGTGTTGACCCCCTGGTGAGCAGGGCAGATCTTGATGGCATGCAATATATAGGACAGGCACCAAGATATGATAGAGACCAAAGACCTCTAGGACACACCACTGGTTATAGCGATACAGTTATCCAGAAGTGTACATTCAAGATACTACATAACAATATAACTGCTACTTTTCTGTAAGCCTCCATTTGGACAACCAAAATACAAACTAATGAAATAATTAACCATTACCCTCCCACCACCTTGTATGCTTAATTCTGGAAAATAACACAAGATTATATACTTTACACATTCAGGAAGGCGTATTCTATGCCAAAATGTGACCTTTGCTAATGCATAAAATGCCACACACAAGAGCAAAGGCTGCGTGTTCAGCTGGGTTCTGAAATTTTCAATGTTGCTACCATTTACTACAACCAGCAACTACCACCAGTGCAAGAACTAAGGACAGAATGTTATAAGGAAAAAAAAAAAAGTGACGATGCTCTTACAAAAAAGTAATGACTTAAGTTATGTATAAATATATATAAAAAAACCTCACTTAATACACAAGCCGCTATGACCAGGCAGGACAATAATCAGAACCCTGCCTTAGTCAGCTTTTGCGTAACTATAACTTCCATTACGCTCCATCTTTCGGTTTACTTAACGCCATGGGACATGCAGTTTTACAGCATCTGTAGGGAAGCCTCATACGTTCTATCCTCATTAAACCTCACTAGTCTCTTTACTAGTTACTGCTAGCACAATTCCGGCTTACCTAAGGTCAAAGATGATACTGACCCTTGTTTTTCATCCTTGTGTTATGGTTAGAGTCTATTGGATTAAGATACGCATTGTGTATAAGAGAAAAAAATGCATGCGTGTATTTTAAATTACATTTTTAATTTTATTATTTTTAATCAAGCTTGGCAAAGGTCTCCATTACCATTCAATCTTCAGCAGTAAGATCTATAGGACCTTAGCATGTTTTGTTTTTTTTGGATGGTGGACAACCACTTTTTTTTTCTCCAAATGTCTTCCTTTATACACCATTCTAATTCTTATTAAGACTCCGAATCAACTAAAACCATGCTCTGTTAGTTCCTGTATGTTATAAAGTTTAAAAGTTTTATAGAACTGTAAAGTCACAATCTACAGTGGATGTCCACAAAAGGGGGCAGGAGGGTATTTGCACCCCGTCACACTAGGGATTGCCTGCTAATTGGACAGGACTTTTAGTCCATAAATATATGCTGTGCCCATTGTGCTAAATAAAGAGGATAAAATATTAATTTGAAAGAAGAAAAAACAAAAAAAAAACTTTAGCTTGCATAGATCTAGTAGACTTCTTTGTACACTGATAACTTACTAATAATACATTATATCCATCCGTGTGTGCTATTAACAGATTGGTGTTTTTGGTGGGAATGAAAGCAATTTAATATTTAATAGGAGTAATGCTAATTAAATAGTTTCCCTGGCTTGTGAAGGGTTAACAGGCCATATGCCATTAAATCCCTTTCATTTCCGCTCTGCCTTGTTATCTGTTTTAAGGGTTGAAAGGCAGAACACAGTTTTTATTGTGTCTACCTTCACAAGCAAAACAAGGGCAGACAAAAGGAGCCCATCTGCAGGGCCTGCTCATCCTGAAACCTACTAAATTGTCTGTTCCGATTAAATCCCCAGCTAAATAAACACAAACTAAAGCACAAACTTCCCCCCCAATCATTTCATCTATTATGGCAACAAAAGAAGCAGAGGGAGGGAGGTCAATTAAAATTAAGGAACAGTTTAAAAAAATATCCAGATGGCCAAATAAAATCTATGACATAAAAAAATATTATACCAGAAAACAATTAAACAAAAAAGGTTAATGGGTAATCCAAATACAAAGAGGAAATGTAGGATATAGTAAACCTTATTTTATAATCCAACACATTCTTTCATATTGGCTTTAACTGTGTAAACACCAAGTGTGGTATTTTAAATAAAATCGCTAGGGAAAAATATATGAGAAACAAGGGATGGACTATAAGTGACCCTCTCACAAATCATTATAACTACAGCAGAAGGTGCCTTACATCTGAATGCAGACCGTTGGGTAACTTCAACTGCTGTGCTGGAAGGACGTTTCTCACACCATCTAATCGTGTACTAGTTTCTATGTAAAAGATTAGATTTTTAATAATCAGCTACAAATACTTAGGAGTACTTTTCCACCCACCCTGCTGGTTGAAACATTATTCCAAGAACTGCTGAATACTGAATACTGAAAAAAAAAAAGAAAAAGTTTGCCTCAGATTTTTTTTTTTTGGCCAAGAAAAACATGTATAGGCTGTTGCCATAGAAAATGAAAATGCTTCTGAAATTCATCTGGGTTTTTGTGAGATATAGTCTTCAGCGGAAATGAAAAATGGAAAGGGCAAATCTGATAATGTTTACTTGATTAACATACTAGCGAGGGCAATTAATGTATTGTGGAACAGCATCTTTACCCTGCTTTCATATGCTTTATTTCCTTCTGAATATGCTTTAGTTGAGAAACAAGGGGCCCCACTATGAAAAGCCCTGTCCAAGGCCCACTTCGTGACACAGCTTGATGATCCAATTTGCAGCATTAGTCTCTGCCATTGTTTTGGCAACACTCCCCGGCACACAAAGGATTAAACTAAGCATTTGCTTTTGTAAATATGCACCCAGCTGTGCTAGGCTTCTCTTCATGCTTTACTTTCCATGGGTACTTCTGTAAGCTAGTCCTGCCAGACTTTGCCTTTAAGTGTCCTGACCTCCAACTCCTTTAGGAGGACCTCAATGTCTTCCACTTCTCTCTCTCTCTCTCTCTCAAAAATATGCATCCATCAAATATCTTCTCTTTCCTTTAGGGAAAGCAACTGCTCTTAGAAGCCTAACGGCAATAAAATAGAATTACCATGTTTCCTGTCGTAAAAGAAAAGCCAGGAATTTATCACTGTGCTAGGTAGAAGAGACAATTCACCAGGAACCATTAAAAGAAAAGAAAAAAGCCTTTAGTGCCCAATTTAACCAGTTTGCAACAGGATGGGACTTACACATATGGGAAATGATGCAGGTGTAATAAGTCACACAAGATACTGCTTGCATATATATTACACACACACACATTTTTATAAATTAACAGTTAATATACTGGGTAAAGGGGAAAAGCCTAAGCAAAGCAAGCAGACAGAAAAAGTTATCCAGGTTCATTTTTTACACTTAAAAAGTTAGGAAAAACAGTTGATAAGGAAGGAAAAAATAAATCAGGGATTACAACCAGAAAATTAACTGTTTTAAGCCACCACACCACAAAACCAAATCACTCCAGGCAAGCCAGACAACATCACTAAGAGTAATGAGAGTAGCAGTACAATAACAGCAGGAATTTTTCAGGTGGACAATGCAAGATCAAAGTGCAAAGCACACAAAATAAAAGCTTGGTTCCTAATGCTAGTAGATAATGCTGCTCAGGGCATGTGATTTCATTTTATGTTCCCAAGCTACCTGCTGCCATTTATTCAAATGCCATCCCACTGGCACATCAAGTGCCAAAACTTTTTACATTCCCTCATTCAGTGATCACAGAGGCAATAAAAAGATGGGTTATGTTATCCAATTCAGAGCTAGTCTGTCGCTAAAGTCATCCCTGATTCTGAAATATTTAACGTTTTCATGGCTTCAATTGTCGGTCTATCACCATGTATGTGTTTATATGGCTAGGGAAGAAGCCCTCAAGATATTTGTCAAAGACACACAAAATGCAAACATTTAGAAAATAAAAGCAATGGCTACCAATGTCTAATTTCACCTGTAAGTTCCTATAATGGCTGATCTACTTAGCAATAAGAGAAAGTAATAAAATAATGTATTATGTCCCCATTGAACATTAATAAGGGGTCGCTCTCAAGTGCCAATCTTGGCATACCAGTTAATTATTTACTTAAACATTCCATACTAACCAGCCAAAGAATAATAAAAAGAAATGTAAGCTCTTCAGAACAAGGGTCTCTTGCAAGACATCAGAGACACAGACAACATAAAAAATACCCCTAAAGTTCTACATTTTAAAGCATATTCTATACCTGGGGTGCAAATCTGCTGACTGTGAAGACTGGCAGCGCTGAAAATGATTTCCATTTATCTGCCAACAACAGTCTATACTTAACCTTAAGAAACCCGTTTAAAAAGTAGATAACATGCAATTTAGAAGCCTGCAGAAGAAATCCCTTTAAAGAAGTTAAAATATGTGCATATCTATTAATTATACACAGATGGGTAATGATTAAGATAAAGCAACTAGTTTAAACCGGCATTCACAAAAATGAGATAGCTTGGAGGAAAATCCACCATCTGTTGTTTAATACTCTTAAAATGTACTTTTGAAATATTGTTGCATTTCAAAAACATTGCTGCAAATATTTACCATAAATCTTCAAATTGTTTCTTGCTTAAGCTCCTTTGATCCTCTCTAAAAAAAAATTTTTTTTAATATATAGTCTTTACAGGACCCTAAAAAGCAATCCAAGCCATAGAAGTCTTCAAAAAAAAAAAATCCTTTAATTTCCTTTATCTTCCAGGAAAATCCACCGATTGTTGTAAAAATTCAAGTGATGAAAAAATTGACATGAAAGAGTTTTCATGCAAAGTCTTTAAAAATCGTCATTTATAAACAACATCAACTGTCACGTATTCTTGCTTTTTTTAACCCAAGGAGTTGAGAGTAAAGAACCCACGCTCAAAATAAACCACAAATTATGGATCTGGAGCTGTGATAGAATATATTTTCCACACAGATCATAGGCAGCCTTAAATTAGCATTAAGATTCTCTTATAACATATCTCAGGGACACTCCACGCAAGATCTGAAATCGCCAACGAATCCGCTGTGCCTTTTCAAGCTTTATATTTATTCCTTCTCAGCATCGAACATTTTATGTTCAAGGCTCGGATGGAGAGAGCAATGTTTTTTTTATATACGATGATGATGGAACATTTAGAAACAGTATAAAATTAAATTTAAATATTAAAAACAAAAACCAAAAATAGGAAAATGTCTTTGTTGTTATTCTTGTAAACTCCACACTTGCGGATCAAGAGCAACAAAAAACGCCACCAAAAACACGGAACCGCAGACCCTTCATAAATCCAGTGTATTTCTCTGAAGACAATAAATACGTATCCCGGCGCTGCGAAGTGCAAATAATGTAGAGCCCGGCCGATGAACGAGCTTCAGTGCTGCACCGTGCTATATCCACTTAATCCCCTCTCGTATGCTAGATACCATTCGCTTTGCACTCGGTGGCTTGGGAGAAGCTTAATTCCTCGGCATATCCAAGTGCTTGTGGATGGGTTTGTGGTGATCAGCGTAAGGGGAATGATCCGGCCGTGCAGAGATGATGGATGAGCTGGGGAGATCGTACCGATTCTGCAGCCCGTGCCAGCGGGTCCTCTCAGCTACTCTGCACGTCGGGAAGTGACAAGCAACCGGAACGATGCTTCTGTCTGCCTTTCAGACGGCACGCCTTCGACGCGCCCACATCTAAAGAGCAGCCAATCAGTAACTAATTGTCTGAGCAGGCTGGCTCAATGTAAGGCGGGGAAAGGCGGTTACCAAGGTGACGTGACTGGCGTCTCTGTGGAGCCCCTGGGAGGAAGGAGCAGCCACGCGCTTATTTCCCGGAAAAATTTAAATGTCCCTTAAAGGGACAGTAGACGCGTAATTTGCGTAAAGGATTTAATTCTGTTGCCATATTTGGGGAAATGCATTAGTATTTTTTAATTTGCATATTATTCTACACAGATTATAGATTATACTGCGGGGAAAGTACACACATGATATATATATATATATCTATAGACATATCAAATTCTGCTTTTACTAGGCTTCTCTAGCACATTCTCACAGTCATGCAGCTTTTAGCTAATTCCTGCATATTCATCTCGGATGTAATGATATCTGAATGTTCCAGTTAGCGTTTGTTCCACTAGTTACAATGCAGTCGAAATCGTTGCATTCATACAAGTGGAAGCTGCAGCTTCTACCTAAAGCAAGTCTTCTATTTTTCACATAAGTGCTTTAATCAGCATTGTTCTGTTGACGAGGCTGTCAGGCACAGTAAACGGCTTAAAGTATTGCATTACCACCAAGGCCATACTGGGAATTTAAAAGGTCCCTGGCACTGTAAAGCAACCGATAAATGACGGATGTCCAGCTTCCAGCTGCGCGTGCCCCGATTTCCACAGCTGTGAGCGAATCTGCTCATCAGAGAACAACAACCTGATGTAATGTAAGAAAGTAGTCAAAAGTTTTAAAGGGACATCGTTGCTTCCTGTCAATCTGCCAAAATAATAAAAATATAATATGTAGCCTATTTTGTTTGTATCACATGTATAAAATGAATCACATATTTTTTTGGATGTATGTTATTTAAGCATCAATAATGTTACCAGTTAATTTTACAACAAGACAGGAGGCTTCATAATTTGCATAAACCTTCTTCACTCTTCCACCAATAGCAGCAAAGAAATAAACATAGAAAAATACAACCAATCAAAGTGTAACATAAACTATAAAACCAAGTGACAATGACACCCCATCCTCTTTCTTTGCTGCTTCCACCAACAAGGTCAGATCACTTTTGGCTAATCATTATTGTCTTTATATATTTTATTATTTCCTACATTGTTATTGTATTATATTATATTATTATTGTTGTTTTATATCCTTTATATACATATATATATATATATATATATATATATATATATATATATATGTCATTTTATTAGATTTATTATTGGTGCTTCTTATTGTTTTTCTGGGGGTCGCCCCTTCCCCTGGCCCCCTTTTGTCCGTCTTCTATGATCTGGCTGCTTTCCACGTGCTCCTCTTCTGTCCTTTAACCCCTCCACTGCCGTTTGAGGCAGTGTCTTTCCTTCTATGGCAATTTCTTATCTACACCTTTTTAGTGTTTTCTTTCATTATCTACTTAAGCAGCTGTGTGGCTCTACCGGTTAAAGCTCTGATTTCAGAGTGGGTGGTCTTCAGGCCCTGAGTTTGATTCCTGTTGAGGACCCCTCATAATTGCATATTTGACTATTTTAATTCTATTAATAACTAATTCTATATTATACAATCCTTTTTACTGCCCCCTGCGTTTGATTATAATCAGGGTGATCTAATCAGGTCTCGCTTTTGCAGACCTCATGCTCAGCTGGCCTTGTCCCCCTACTGGGTGATATTATACCTCTACTTTGGGCTTAGCAAGTAACATTCCTCTGCTTCTCAGCCTCTACTGCCACCTTTTGTTTTGACTCATATTTTGTATCTGCTTTGCACATACCTCTGGTACCATCAATTACAGCGTCAACTTCTGAAAGCTGTGCTTCAGTGAGCAATATGACAGAAAGTACCCAGTCATCTTCTGCGGTTGATCTCTCATCCTGGCTGTCAGCCGCCAAGGCTTCATTTGATTCGGCCCTACAGCAGGCGCTGGCTTCAATCCCGCAGCCTATTATGGCCTCCCAGGACACCCCTATTGGCGTACGCTGGAGAGAAGATCCCACACATTCGGATCCAGATACCGAGGGCTCAATATACAAATGCCCACGTAAGGGTATCTTGTTTGGCACCAGCAAGGGGAAACACTGCTCTGTGCGCAACCCCATTGGCTCCGCCCCAGAGCTCAGTGGGGATGTTTATGGTTCCTCATCTGAGGAAGGAGAGGCTGCAGGTGGCTCATATGCCCTGCTAGACGAGTGGCATGGA
Organism: Spea bombifrons; assembly: GCF_027358695.1. Taxonomy (NCBI): domain Eukaryota; kingdom Metazoa; phylum Chordata; class Amphibia; order Anura; family Pelobatidae; genus Spea; species Spea bombifrons. The sequence goes on along the minus strand of NC_071087.1, from coordinate 113,484,593 downwards.
GAGTCGCAGGACTCCAACTCAGAGTTTGATGACCGAGATCTCCCTACCTCTCGCGCGTTCAGCGAGCTGGCCCTAACTACTGGAGATCCAGACCCCTTCGGGCCTACTCCTACTGCCACAAATGACACTACGGGCAACTTGGCCGCCCTGGATGTCGTGGGTGAACCTTGGTTCGATCCAGAACGCATCAGGCACCCACGCTCCGCTGAGTGGACACCTCCCGACCACTTCAACCGCACAAGGTCCTTAAAACCCCACAATTCGACCCAACCATGGCGACATACATGTCAAAGACTGGTCAAGACCCTAAGAAAGGGGCAGAGTGGGGCATTCGGGGTGCCCAAGATAAGCTACTGGATGTGGCAGGCCCCTTAACACAATTGTTTTTGATGGCCGACAAAGCCGTCATGTCGGGTACACCTGTGGATGCCTCCCTCGCCAGGGAATGGATCCGTGTCGGCAACGCCAACGTGGCCCTCTCCACTGAACGACGCCGGACCACTTTACTACGCCTTGATTCTCGGCTCATGGACTTAGGAACCAAGGAGTTAGGGCCTACTGCTGAAGGACTCCTCTTCGGGGATTCATTTATCAAAGAGTTGAACAAGCACGTCACCATTTTTACATCCTTTACGAAGGGCCAGTCCTCCATGAGGAAGGCTTTTGCATCTGGCCAGCGTTTTTCCGCCAGGGCTGGACTAGAGCTCATGTGGTTACGCCACATGGAGGCTTGGAATGTTCGAGCCATTTTCGGTACCCTTCCAGACTTGGTCTTAGAGTCAGATGCCAGTACCTTCGGTTGGGGGGCGTGAAGACCGTCGGGGGCGACCGGGGGACGTTGGTCCCCGGAGGAGAGACAATTACATATCAATTGTCTGGAACTAATCGCCGGCTCTTTCGCCATCAAGAGCTTGGCTGCGGGTCATTCCATTTGCTGTCTGCTCCTACGGATGGACAATATTTGGGCCGTTTAATACATCAATCGGCTGGGGGCACGCGCTCTCGTCTGCTCATGGACCTCACCAAAGAGCTTTAAGACTTCTGCCTCGCCAATCGCATCACCCTGAAGGCGGAATATCTACCAGGCTCCGACAACACGGTAGCAGATTGGTTCTCTCGACATTGGAGGGATGACGGCGACTGGAAATTGGATAGCGCAGTATTCCAGCTCCTGGATGCCAGGAGGGGTCCGTTCTCAATAGACTTTGCCTCCAGGTTGAACACACAACTGGAAAGTTTCTTCAGCTGGCTTCCAGACCCGGAGTGCTTGGCGGTGAACGCTTTCCTACAGGTTTGGCCCCCCTCAGGGGCTTATGCCTTTCCCCCGTTTGCGCTGAATCCTAGGACTCTTCACATGATCCGACTGCTGAAGGTGTCGATGTTGCTGATCACCCCTCTGTGGCCGGCTCGGGCTTGGTTCCCAGCCCTCTTGGAACTATGTGCGGACACACCACTTCTGCTGCCTGCGGTACCCCACCTGCTCCTGGACCCGTCAGAGCAGTTTCACCCCCTCATTGTACAACAGCGTCTTCCTTTGATAGCTTGGAGCCTTTCCGGCGATCCTGCAATTTGCGCCGACTTTCGGAGCATGCTCATGATTTACTCCAGGACGCCATTGCCCCAGGGACCAGGCGGGCTTACGCCTATGCTTGGAAATCCTGGGTGTCTTGGTGTATGGGACAGCAGGATGATCCATTCTCTGCCCCTGTATCCGAGGTTTTGAATTTTTTGTCCCATCTTTTTTCCCAGGGCAAATCTTATCGTACCTTGAATGTTTTCCGCTCTGCTATTTCGGCCTTTCACGCCCCTGTGGAGGGAAAGCCTCTCGGCCGGCATCCGCTAGTTTGTCGCCTTCTGCCTGGGGCTCGTCTTTCCCGGGCTCCGGCTCCCAAGTATTCCTTCCTCTGGGATGTACAGAGGATTTCTTGCTTTCCTGGCTGGACAACCCATCACTTTCGCTCAAACAATTGTCAGCTAAACTCGCCGTGTTGCTCGCTCTGGTCTCTTTTCGTTGTGTGGCGGATATTAGGGCCTTCGACGCCGGAGTCATCTCTTTCTCGCTGGAAGGGGTGGAATTCCGGATGGCTAGTCTTTCACTTCCTTGGTCTCTTATCCTTATTTTCCGTCGCAACCCCTCTTATGTGTGGCCCGCTGTGTCCAACAGTATGTTTTGGTTACTGCGACCCATCGTTCGGGGGGTTCTCAACTCCTCATATCGTACGTTGCCCCATTTTGGCTCCCACTATCGCCAGATGGGTCCGTTGGCTTTTGGGTTTGGCTGAGATCGACCCTAGTTTTGGGGCTCACTCGGTCAGGGGTGCGGCTGCTTCGGGTGCTGTCTCTTTGGGCGCCTCTTTATCGGATGTCCTTAGGGCAGCTGACTGGTCTCGGGCGTCTACTTTCCGCGCCTTTTATTTTTGACCGGTCTCGCATGCTGCATCTGTCTTGGTGGAGCGTTAAAAATGCAAACTATGAAGCCTCCTGTCTTGTTGTAAAATTAGAGATTATATTAGCCTTGGTGAAGGTATAATCTAAATTTTATTAAAGACAGGAGGCGAATAATTTCCCTCCTCTCCCTTCCCTTGTTGTTGTGGGTCATTCTCTTTTTAGTGTGTTGCTCTTATCTGTTTCTAATGATGTCTGCATTTATTGTGCTTGATGTTTAATTCCGTTACTCTGATCGCAGTTGCTGTTATGGTTCTCTTTCTTTTTCAGTTTAACTGCATGTTCTGGGCTGCCCTCCTGTGTTTTCAGCGATGACTCTCTGGTTCCAGTTTGGTCGTCGCGTTGATGTCCAGTTTCTGACTGTGTTCGGATTCCCTTGTTTGTGTTCGCTGCACCAAAGAAGAGGATGGAGTGTCATTGTCACTTGGTTTTATGTTACACTTTGATTGGTTGTATTTTTCTATGTTTATTTCTTTGCTGCTATTGGTGGAAGAGTAAAGAAGGTTTATGCAAATGATTTGCCTCCTGTCTTTAATAAAATTTAGATTATACCTTCACCAAGGTTAATATAATCTCTAATTATACAGGATCCTAAATTGGCTATTTTGGAATTAGTATTTGCAGTGCTCAGCACATCTCATCATTTGTGTTCCCTGGATGTACTCTCAGTGTGTCCTGTGGGCTCACTGTATATCTAAACATTTCTCCAGGGCTTTGCCTTATAATTGACCTGGGAGCTTAGATCCAGGAGCAGATGTTTCCATTTCTGCTTTTGCTACACACACACACATATATATATATAATATGGATTATATTTCTGGAACTAAACACTATTTTTTTCTTTATTGCATTTAGCAAACGTGTTTTCATTATTATGGATTTACACTATAAATGATAGATATATTTATTAGAAATATTGTTTTTTTTAGATAACCATTGGCCCATCTAGGATGCCCATTTTTTCTGATGTAAAGACTCAAACCTTAATCAGTCAGTGGGCACATCTTAGATTCAGGATAACTTTATGTTGGTCCCAAGCATGTTGGAATTCCTTCACTGTTTGAGCCTCTACCGCCCCTGCTGAAAAGTTATTTCACTAATCTGCTACCCTCTCAGTAAAGTAAACCTTCCTTACACCACATATCAGCCTCTGATGTCTAGTTTTACGATATGACACCTTGGTCTAACATTTTTCCTACCTTGAAATAAACTTCTCTCTTGTACTTTGGTAAATCCCCTTTATCACGTCTCCCCTCTCTATAATTTCCTTCAGGCTATACATTTTAAGGTATTTTAGTCTTGCCCGATAATGTTTTTATCCTGCAGACCATTTACTATTTAAGTAGTCCTCCTCTGAACTCTCTCCAAAATGTTAATATTCTTCTAGAGATGAGGGTTTCCTGAACTTTACAACCCAGCACCCTGCTGCTTTTTCCATAGCTTTATTTCATTGTCCTCAGAACTAATTACTCCCAAATACTTCCCTTCTGTTGTCGCTGACAGAATAGTGCCCCCAGTGCTATATTGTGCTATGGCATTTTTTTACATTTATCAACGTTTAACTTCAGCAGCCACGCTCTCGACCATTTTTCTAATTTACTTATATTATTCCTTTAACTAGAAATGCCTCTACCTGCTGCAAACGTATCTCCAAAAAGACAAACCTTAGCTTTAAGACTTTTTGTAATATCGCAAATAAAATTATTAAAAAGTATGGGTCACTGTACTGATTCCCAAGGCACCTCACAAATGATTTATTGGGACCATGTGAAATGGCCAGTATCAAATACCCGGTCAAAAAAAGAAATTAGTTTAGTTTGACGGAATCTCTGCAGATACTGCTTTCTTTAGAATCGATTTACAATTTATTTATTTTTATTTACTGGACATTTTTTTATTATTTCCACAAGAATTTCAAAAAAATCTATTTTTGTTTTAGATTGCTGTTAGAACTGGCTCCTATTTATTATATTAGACCAGAAATGTACTGGTAATCTTACAAAATGAAATTAGGATACGTACACTTAAATGTTTCAACTTGGAAATGCTTTATAGCTAATATAGTCCGCTTCTAATGTAAATACCAGCGTGATTTTTTCATTTTTTTAATATAAATTTTAAATCCCTCTTTAGTCACCATAAATGTAATGGTTTAAATGAGCTTAATGGTTCTTTTTAGATTTCCGGGGATTGAATGCAGACAGATTTTCAGTAGTATGATGTTAGTTACTAGTTAATAGGTGACTTGTAAGAATTCCAAACTCAGTTAAGACAATGTGGTCCAAAAATGTCTATTTATATTATGCATACATTATACAGAAAGCTTGCGAGCACGGCTCTCTGTCTGTCAATTTGCATCTGTAATTTCATCACCAATATATTATTTAAGTGACATGATGAAAACATTCAGTTGTGACCTTATGCGTGATGATAAGCAGTATGCCAGGAATATGACATAATTATAGTATTGTTATTTCCCAAAAGCCGATTTCTTTATTGGTGTTGACCTGCCTGAGCAATATGCACAAATACTGGGCACATGCTCATCTGATGGCATGCTAGTAACCACCGTCCACAGGTTAGGACAGGGTTGGACCATTTTACCAACGGAGGAACAAGGCTAGCTCTGAATGTAGAAGACAAGGAGCTTAGTACATGCTGTCCAGCACACATTCATCAAGAGACTAGAGAGTGGAAAACCCATTAAGCGCCTTGTTATTCTTGGCCGTGTCTGATTTTGTAAAACTTACAAAAGTGTGGGGAGGTACAGGTAGTGTAATCAAATCTGGCCATCCAATCCTCCTCATTCTGCCAGAGGTGCTTATTTGATAAACAGTGCTAGTGTGAGTGGGATGTCTTCCATAGAGGTCAGTCGGGATGTGTATGATTTTCTCATACCCAGCATTAAAAAAAAATCATCTTCTTTTGTAGCAATATGTCAAATGGGGTATTCTTCCTTATTGTAATAAAGCTAGGAAATCTGCTGGCACTCTGCAACTAAATTGTACTAGCAGTAGTAATAATGATAAAAATATAAAAGCAATTTACTAGGAATAATCTTTCCAAAATAATATGTTTGTTGTAATTAGAACAAATAGTGTGGACAATGCTGTGTTTAAAGGGGCCCATATTGCTTATAGCCTAGTGGGAGACATGTTGCTTCCAATTGGAGTAATCTCTCTCCCTTCACTCTGTTGCAGGCATCCCCTATAAGCAAATGATGGGGCAGGGCCATCAGGGGTTACAACCATTACAGTTGTAAGAGACCCAGCTGTCCTGGGAGGCCCCTTGCAGACACAAAGTCTCCCTCCACTGAAAAAAACAAACTCTGCACTGGACCAATAAATAGAGGGGGGCTGGAGGAGTAGCCCTCACTAGGGTTAAGGGGGTCCAAGCCAATCAGGAGGGACTCATTAACTCTCCTGATTGACAGAGAGTTCAGAAGTCTCTCCTGATTGGCTGATAGTTCAGAAACCTCTCCTCCCTCCACAAGGAGATGGGTGTAAGCCAGCACCAGGTTAAAAAAAAAAAAACACTGTGTGTGTGATATTTGTCTGTTTGTGACAGTGTTTGTCTGTTTGTGTGACTGGGTGTGTAATGTCTAATAATAGAGGGGGGTAATGTCTGAACATTTCTCATGTCTGCTAATGGAGGGGGTTGATTGTCTGAGACTGCTCATTTCTGGTTATGAGTGTATGATATTATAATATAAACATATTATTAAATCTTAAATTAGTGTAGTTCCCAAGGCTTCCTAACAATTTCTATATTATAAAATATATTTTATGAGTCTGCAAATGAGATAGATACTATATGCATAAATAAAGTAAGCTTGTGTGCACAAGAGAAAATCATGGTGGTATGGAGGAAGGGTCATCTGAGGAGGGGGGGCCCAGACCATTTGTTCTATAAAGGGGCCCCAAAACTTCTGATGGTGGCCCTGTAAATGGGGTATAATGATACCCAAGCATCCTCAGCCATGGATGGAAGTCATGAAATAGAAGAGAAATATGTGCCATTATGCCAACTAAATTCAGCAATCATTGGAAGAGGTGTGCAAACTGGAGGTACTTTTAGTTACACTTCTATCGCAAGGCTTTATACAGTGATTCTAGCAAGGGAACAGCAGGACTACCAGAAAATAGAGTATAGGGTCCGATCTTATTGCACTCCTACCAGCTGAGGATCTAACATTGCTAAAGTGAAAGCAGGAAGGGGATTATACATGAATGAATTCCATCTTTGGTGGTGATTGATGTATGATTAGTTTTATAATCTAGGTGTAAAAATGGATTTATTGACACAGGAAGGCTAAGCAATCAATATGAAGTAGACTGGATGTTTAGCTTACATCATTATATCAGCGGGCTAGTGGTTTTACTCATTTCTTTAGTATATTGAGATCATAGTCTTTTTTTAATTAAATCTTTGGAAAGACATTGTGAAGATAGGGATTTAAAAAAAAAACCCCAAAAAATTCTGCAAAAGAATACAGTTTACACAAATAATTTGAACTCCATATACTGGGGCATCTGGGGAAACCTAAACGTTTTAGTCGACGCCTGTATCAAGGGGTAATCTTGCCTTTGAAGGCTACCCAATGTTATAAATTTACATGATATATAGATTGTAAAGCATTATCTGTTTAAAGACATCAATATATTTCTCTGTCATACCAGAGAGATCTTTCAAGCGTTACTGCTTATACAAGGTCAAATCATGGAGCTGTTATAAAGTAATATGTTCCACATAATTTGAGAAAAAAACCCAGGGAATCAGTAGTTGCTATCTGAACCTAATTGTGCAACACATTACAGATACCTGCATAATATAGAGAAATCACTTAGAACTCAAGTAACATGAACTCTTCCTATGTATTAAACTGTCAAGTTAAAAACCTAAATTGACATATTATATTAGTAAGGAAAAAAGCCAAATTACTGCGTGATTTTGAAAGTCTTGTAAGAAATAGCATAACAAAAGCACCAAAGGAACCAACTTAACCCATTGCAAACAGAGACCACATTCAAAAAATTGTACCACATCCCTAAATTAGAATAGAAAACGCCACATCTAACAGTTAACTCTGCCACTGCTGATCTAAACGTGACCACAAAATATAAAACTCAATCAGTTTTTGGAATAACAAAAAAAAATAAAAAATCAACATAGTCATCTTTTTTACTTACAACATATTTATACCCATAACATTGATTGCAAAATTATTTATTCTTGGTTTTTGGCGCTAGAATTCAACCAGATATATCTAAAATGCTAACACAATCAGGTCATTAACCCTTTGATGTGCAAACGCCCATTCTAAAGTGTTACATTTACATATATGCTTAGTGAAAAATCCTCTGGGTTTTCTTCTAGAAATAAATCTAGAATTCTTTTCGTTTAATGGCGAAAAGGCGATCAAACATGCTCAGCAGTAAGTGTGTATATATAAAGGATTGTAATGCTGTTTCCTGCAAATCTTACAGATGATAAATAAGCTTCAGCAAGATATGGGATCACAGAGGGCTGAGGAAGACATATATATATATATATATATATATATATATATATATATATATATATATATATATATATATAAAAACACACTTTGATATCCCAATTTATTATTAGTCTCTGTGGATCTTTATTTTATATGAATTATTTTTATATCTCTCTGGTGGTGAGTAATGGTGAGATGAAAGCTCTCATTGCATTAACATGACAATATCTGTTTTTCCCTAATTATTCAGATTGCATGCGTTTATAATACTGCAGTGGTAAGAAGCTGGCGCAAAATAATCACTTTGCCTTCGACGGAATAATTAAAAAGGAGAAAGTATATTTAAATAAAAAAGGTACATGCAATTTTGCTAAAACCAAGAAAAATATAAATGTTTGTGGAAATTGACAAATGTTAAGAGACTAAAATGTTTGAAGCACTTATTCTAGCCTTAGCTGCATTTAAACTAATTTCATACATACAATTACATTTAAGTAGAGAACCTACTTATGTTTTTTTTATCTATTAAAGCATGTTTTATTTAAATTAATGCTATAAAAGCACAGTATTCCAGGTTTTCACAAATTGTAATGTGTCCGATGCTAATATTCTTTCATCGTAAGTAAATCTTTAGTTAGTATAGTTTATGCTGGAAAAGTATACAGACATTTCTATCATGATTTTTGTGATTTTATTGTAAAGCTCCAACATAATTTGTACCACTGTCAGTAATTCCTTACAGGTTTAGTCAAATTTGATACTATTTATTTTTTAAAAAATAATTATATGGCAACTTAAGTTTTAATTTACTTGCGGTGTATACTCAGACAACATTTAAGCGTCTGCTGTGTTGTAGTTCTTCTCAGCAGTAAAGGAGTTAATCCATTAAAAAAACTATTAAATAAAAGAGTAATGTGCATGGAATGGGTCTTCCATTTTATCCCTTTCTTTTCCAGCCCGTGGCCCTCTCTTCTCTTTGTGCTGCACATTCTATAATGGGAAAAAAAACCTGTTCCCAATCTATAGAAACATCTATGGGGATGGACATTTTGTTTCAGCCTTGTTTGGTTATAATTAAATTATTTGCACTGTGTCTGGAATACTAATTGTGTGCATGTGTCGGAGAAACAGGCTATTGCTTTTTTCCGGAGCATTGTAAAATATAATATTTATAGGTGCTCTCCAATATAAATCAGATTTTGTTTCTTAGAATTCAGCGGTTTATTGCTACACTGCATTCTGTGTGTGTATATTGCCATTAATAGTGTGTGCACGTATACATACTTTATTTGTGGCTGTTCGTACCCATGTATGGATTCGGATAGGGATATATGTGCTGTTGTGCTATATTAACGTATGTATGGTTTGATGGAAAGCGTCTATTTTCTTTTTATCTCACTGTTCCCGTCCATTTTCATTACTGATTCCTTCTGAAATGAAATAATCTAAATTAATTTTTTTTTTCTCTGGGAGTCGGATTGAGCGCATATGCCTAATGTTACTAATCAGGGGTCTGTCTGGCTCACATTAGGTTTCAGACAGAAATGATTTCAAAGAGCGAGTTATCACTGAAAATGAAAACCCGCAGGTTGACTGTTTTTTTTCCCCTGCAAAATCAAAGGTGGTCCTAGTCATTCTGTAGCCTCAGGCAAAGAAGAAACTGATGCCCCCACCCAATTAAACATACATAAACCTACATCAGAGGAAGACTCTGTGATCAGATAACATATCTAGAAAGCTAGACATTTGTGATTTTACATTAACCACTTGTTATCTATTCTGTCCTATTCTACATAAATAAATGAAACCCAGTGTCAGTGGTATTTGCTGTTATGCCACAAAGTCATCGATTTGCAGGCATGTACATTAGGTGGACATATAATGAGGTGTAAAGAACTGTCGTTCCAGGCGCCATTGTTGTTGGAGGCCCCATTGTAGTAGTCTACATGAATTAGCAAGTGATCACTTGATGAGTACAGAAAGAGTTGCCAAGTTGGACAATATATAGATAACGTTGTCATCTTAAATTATTTAATTCTATTTACGCAATTAAATAAGGAATTGATGCAGTCTACAGCATTATATTGTAACTTCAGGTTCCTAGGTACTCTGTTGTCCCCAGCCGGCCCATTTATGCTACAGAGGGCTGTGCCTAGCCAACACAGCCGTCATGGGATATATTATATCATATCTTAGTGCTGCAGCAACTGCAGGAGGGAAGACCTAGGGTGTTGCCCTCTGTCAGGTCAAAGGCAGTGTCCAAGGCAGCGCCATATTCTAGACTAGGCCTAGGGTGGCAGGTGCGGGGGGCAGCAACCCCTCTGCTGCATAACAGGGGGCTATTTGCCCTGTTGGGCTATCGGGGTCCTTGTAGCATCACTGCTCAGTGGGCTGGTTAAAAGCAGCCCATTAACACTACGGAGGGCTGTGCCGAGTTGACATAATCCTCCATAGTTTCCATAAGATAAGCATGCTACTGGTCCATGGTTAATAAATCGCTAATGGATGCCTAATAGAAACCATTCTTATATACAGTATGTACACCACAGTAGAAGTCATATTAAATTCCATTTCCCGCATCTACATGATGGTTCCTCCCTATCAAATTATCGCTCAACTATATTTTAGCTGCTGATTGTGGTTTATTCATTCTGTCAGTCTCTGTAAGGGTGTGGGGAGGAAAATGCACATGAAATTGAATACATGTGCTACTTATGTTGTCTTCTGCCACAGATCTCCACTTCTGTGATGTAAACGTTTAAACTAAATATCTCCAAAACAATTACACTGATTGACAAAGTAAAAACACAAGCTGTTGGTAGATTTAATGCATGATTTTTTTTATTTATTCATTTCGTTAGACTTGATGTCGCATCCGGCTTTTCTGATACAGCTGCGCGGGATCTGCTGCAGCTTCCAGAGCATCCGATCACAATTTACTGCTGCCATTCACAAAGAAAGGTAGACAAGGGCAGAGGGGACATGGCAGTGCCCGATGGGGTGAATAGAGGAGCCTGGGGGGGGTGTGGCAGTGGCTGGTGGGGACCTGACAGTGGCTGGTGGGGGACAATACAAGGCCTGTGGGGGTTCATGGCGGTAGCTGAGAGGGACCTGACAGGGGCTGAGGGGGACACAACAGGGGCTGGTGGGGACACTGCAGGGGCTGAACACAAAGTTTCCATACCAGGGGTAAAATGGTGAATGGTTTGAAGGATAAAAATTATTAGGAAAGACAAATGGTTTAGAGGCATAGATGTAATGTACAGAAGTTTTATGTTACTGAGTCGGTGGTAAATAAGTGGAACAGCCTCCCAGTGGAAATAGTAGAGGCGAATACAGTGAAGGAATTTAAACATGCATAGGCATAAAGCTATCCTGAATCTAAGACAAGTCTTCACACCAGGAAAATTGGGCAGACCGATGGCAGTTCTTATCTGCCATCAAATTCTATGTGTCTGTGTACCCTAAACCTGTGGGCACACCATGATACCTTGTTGTAGGGTGTGTGTATGGAAGTACACGTACATTCTCAGTAGGAGCTCTACTGAAGTAAATACATACTTGATTATTATAATACAACAAAGATCTGAGATGCTCACCAAGCCACTTCATAGCCTGTCCTACTATGCATTTCCGCTTAGAAGCATCTCAGGTTTTAGCTCTCTTGTGCCAATACAGATAAATTTTCACTGCAAGAGAAAACCAACAACCCTAGTAACGTTTTGGCCTTCGCTGCCCCTTCAGTGGGGTACGGTTGGTAAAAGTGACATATAATACAACAAAGATCTGAGATGCTCACCAAAAACAGACAGCCACTTCATAGCCTGACCTGGGGTCCATTCTGATGCATATATGCAGGTCTGAGTTTTCCTTTGTAATGGCACAAGAGCAAAAACCTGAATTTCTTTCAAGTGGGAGAGTCCAGACTTTGACTTCCTTGCTCTCTTGTGCCTAGAGGGAAACCAATCATACCCCTGCTGACGAGGCCAGTAAAGACCGAAGAGTATGTCTGTGTTTTTTTGTGCAAGGGAAATTTGCCTTTCAATTCCGTTTTGGGCAGGATCAGACAGGTATGTTCATGGATACTTTTCCTCTTTAATGGTGCAAGATGACTAAAGCCTGAGATGCTCCCATATAGGACCGCACTGTATGGGCTTCTTTACTCTTTACACTGCTATCAACACTGCTATGGGCTCTAGCCCTGGATCTTTTTGAGACCTAGCAAGACCTTGCTTACAACATAATTCAGGAAAACTAATTATTTGATTGGACAGCTGGAGATCTACCTTCAGCCACCTCTGCCATAAAGCATCAACTGTGGCATGACATAAATAAAATAAACCGTACATTTGCAAGAACATGATATTCTATACCTTCTGTAGCAGTATGTTTTATGGTTATGTTAATGTTACGTATTTTGAGTTGCTACTGGGGCATTATAAATACACAATAAATCAATAAAACAATTTAATAAACACAAAGTCCCTTTCATTGCAGTTCACACTTGAATGCTTCTGGGTTTCACATTGCTTGAAATCAAAACCTCTGCTGACGTTCCTAATGTATTTTGTTAATCTCTCTAAATGTAAGTAATTAAAATTGTATATGTAGTACTAGCGTTTTAAGCCTTGAAATAAAAGTATATCAATGCATGACTTGTTTTGCATGTAAACTATTACTTCTTAATGCACAAGAGGGATTTAAATATCCCTGAAGTTTTGGAGGGTGGAGGACAACTTTATGACGGACTTGTTATCACTCTCCAGTATTGCTCAAGATGAACTGTTTCCATGGTGATCCCAAAGTGCTTAGATAGTAAGGCTTTCTCTGCACTGTATCAGGTAATGAAGATGCATGCTGAGTATAAGTGCTTGTGTCGCTCCTATGATGTATATCCACCTTCTGCCATTTATCCCCAGATTTCATACACACTGTCTGGAAGCTGCAGGGAGCAGCCATTTTCTTAATGCCTTACAGGATGTGTGGTTGCATATTTAATACAATTAATACAATCAAAGTAGAGTACTTATGCCTGACTGCATTAGGGCTTAAATGTAGTAAATACATTGAGCTGTAATCCTTATCTCAGCTTTTAGCTATTAAAGATAGTATTATCCACACTCCAAGTTGCCTATTCTCTCAATGGGTTAGTTGGTCCCATTTCAAAATGATTGCATGACTACCCAGATATGCTCCAGTTGTGGCCACTACACATGTGGTAAGCAATGCATCGCTCTTAATTATCCAGTCGAATGGTCTGACTAACGGAGGAAAGAAAATACTTAATTAGCACTGGCCTAGAAAATCCGCTCAGCTTGGTGTTTGTGGAGGGAAAGCCATCCAAAAGACTCCATTACTGACAAAATGGCGGCCTCTAGTTCTGTTTTTTATTTTTTGTTTTTGATTTGTTGCATGCTTTCATTGTGTTTACATGCTATGCTGATCCCCAAATCCCTGGTTAATGTAACCTATTTGAAAATCTCAAAGGTTTTTCTTTGTGAGGCTTAAGTTAAACCTATGGTTTTTACACCAATCTGTTCATTATGATAATTATTTTAAATGTTACTATAGATTTTAAATTATTCAATAGGAAATAATGATTTTCTGTAATTACATCAGCAAATCATTACTGGCTTTCAAATTGATGCAGAGCAGAAAAAAAAAATTAAATCAGCAATATAATTATACATTAAATATTTTAAGATGTAGCCCAGAATAGCGATCATGTAGATTTGAGACTCCTTGAATCAATAGCATTTTTAATATAATATGATAAATTATATTACGCCTAATCAAGGGACTGTCACTAGAAATCCAAGTCAATTTCCATGTATTTCAGAGGCATGGGAAAGTGTACCCCATAAAACTACAGCGCTTTTAGATGTGGGTGCAGACTTTAAATATTTGCACGTTATATTTTGTAATAACCACCTTTTTTAAAATCACTAGAATCTTAAAAGCTATGATATTCTATACGTTCTATAGCAGTATGTTTTATGGTTATGTTAAGTATTTTGAGTTGCTATGAAATATGCATTATAAATACAGAATAAGAAATAAATCAGTTAATCAATTTAATAAACACAAAGTCCAATTCATTGCAGTGCACACTTGAATGGTTATGGGTTTCATATTGCTTGAAATCGCTAGATTTATTATCAAATTGTATTTTGTCAATTATAATGTTATTGTTAATTTTGAATGTCGCCTGTCGTACTAATGCTACAGAATTTGCTGGTGCGTAATAATTAAATGTAATGTAATGATACATAAGCCTCATATTAGAATTTACCTACCAATATTCTTGATTATAATGAATTATTACAACCTATAATCGGCCACACATCCCAATTATAGTAGATATTGTAGTTGGTGATACCGCAGATATAAGTGGTAATTTTAAATATCTTTTATGTATAGTTATATACAAATCAGGTTTTTCTAATATAATGTCATCATATCATAATTGGTTTGCACACATATCTATTGAGGATAATAATATTATAAAATCTGCAATAATTGTAAAATAAAAAGAATATGGTGATCTTTGCCCATGGGTGTTTTCCCATTTATGTTATTTTTGTATTTTCCTGAAATAATGTGTAGTAATCTTCTGTTAGAACAGCCATCAAATTACTCCTGTTCCAAACTTCCAATTCAAGACATGATTTGTTAATGGAACTTTTGCATGCATTTACAGTCTTTTTTGCAGCTATAGCAACATCAAAAATGTTAAAATGCCGAATATCACATCTTAAGTCACACATTACCTTTTGATGTCGCATGACACTCAAGTGTTTCTCTTTATGAGCCAGTCTCCCTTTAGTACCCAGATCCTTCTGTCTCTCTTTCCTCTGCCGATGTCCCTCTTTTCTGGCACCTCAGAATATTTGGTGGAGATTTACGTATCAGTTTTCTCCAGTCCTAAAAGTCAAAATAATGCATACAGAAAGGGAACATATGTTTATACATTAAAATATATGGTGTCATCATAGTCTGCGGCACTTTGCAATGGTTAAACAGGTCATAATGAGTAGTACATAACACAACAATTAGGTCAGAAAACAAACCTCCCAACCGTCCTGATTGCGGTTCTGTCATCCCACTGTGGAGCTCCAGTGTGCCACTTTTGAGGGCAGTTAGCCCTTCACCTGCTACAGAAGTACAGTTTGCCAGCCAGCCTTTGGGTAGCCAACACTTAAATGAGATTCATAAGTAAAGGGAAGAGTTTCCCACTAGGCAAGCTATGAATGTGCGTAGGGCACAATGTTTTTACAGGGTCCATGGATGTTAAAGAGGGAATTGTTGAATTGTAGCCCTGTCTACTCTGTTATTTCTTTGCAGGGCTATATTTCACACTAGGAAGACTAGTCGTGAGTCTAGGGTGTATGTAATGAGGGATGACAAATGAAACTGAATAGTAATTCCAACTTTTCTTTGCCAAGTTCTACCTATTTTGAATGCTCTCCACTTACGGCCACTTTCCTGCCTATTTCCTCTCCATTTTATGTCTATGTCCTTCTTACAAAATCATATAATTGTCATTAGTATTGAGAATTCTGATGCTCAAATGGCTTGTATGGCTGGTTATTTTTAAGAACAATTCCCCTCATACTGGATCACCTTGGGATTATTTCTACAAGGATCTTTCTCGCTGTTTTACGCTACACTTTCATTGTCACCTGCAAATAAAACAAGTTTAAAAAGCCTACGTGAGAGATCTTACAAGAAATTAGATTGCCCCATCTATTCAGGTAGCAATATAATTAACAGCAGATAAAACAGAAGAAAATGACACAATCTAAATCATTCCTTTAAAACCTGTGAACTGAAGCACTTCTGTAAATTTTAAATTCTACACAAAATCTAAACCCTACTTTTCCGCATATTTGCTTTCACATTATGCGTTATACATATTGTTACCTTCATAAATTTTAAAGTGAAAGTGAGGAAAATGTGAAAGGATTTTGGGTCAAAAATACTCGCCTCTATATTTTTATCACAAAGTCAATACCTGTGTTTTCAATAAGATTTCCAATTGAAGCATTCAGGGGTTTGGGGAAGAAAACGAAAGGAGATAACCCAGTTTGTGATTTTCTAGAGGGGGCAATCCAAAAACAGAATAGGGACATTATTTAGTCTGTCCAAGTGACACGTTTTCACATTTAGACACTATTGAACCATTGAAGACACAAAAATGTGTCCACTGGGAAAGACTTTAGTTAAAAGGGATTCTTTGACTTGTCCCGTGCCGATTTACTAGGGGTGAATTGAAATGATACCAGAACCTGACATCCTTAGGACCGGAAATCATTTGTATATGTAAAGAATGAAGGGCAGGTTGGAAACATTTCTAGGATTTTGCCATAGGAAATGTATTCAGTGCCCCTAATTCCATGTGGAATTCTAGAGACACACAATGTAATTCTTCTATAACTGGTAGTCCGGTGCATCCTGAACAGGCTCATGCTGAACCCTTCCTTGTTCTGTTGCAGTAGTTTTGTCTTGAACAGATTAACTATTAGATTATCCATTAGGCGTATGTCTAGTCCCACTTTAGCTCTGGCTATCCCTGGTACTCTAATAGATAATCTGGTCATCCCCACTGGCTATAAGGCAATTCCATGCAAGCTACTGTAGCCAAGCACTACTATCCCGACAGCTCTGCCAAGTAGAAGGAGGAAAGGATCCACAGGCCTGGAGGCAAAGATAATCTCATTTGTGATATGTGTGCGTATTTGTATGATTCAATGCATGTGTGTGTGTGAATGACACTGTAGGAAGGAATAAAAGGATAGACATTTGCAGTTGCCAAGAACTTTTTCATTAGTGGAAGCAAAAAAAGAGATGTGTTAAAGGCTAAAAGAGATGGGTTAAAAGTCTGTTGAAATTTCTATACGACAAAAGCAATAGGCTGGGGTGACATATACAAAAGAAAACAGAAAACTGACAAATGAGTGGTCCACAGCAGTTCTTGAAGGAGTTAAAACACAGACCTCACTGTGGGATCCCTTGATTCCTATAAACATTTTATTACTCGTCA
Source organism: Spea bombifrons (assembly GCF_027358695.1). Taxonomy (NCBI): domain Eukaryota; kingdom Metazoa; phylum Chordata; class Amphibia; order Anura; family Pelobatidae; genus Spea; species Spea bombifrons. The sequence continues at coordinate 113,467,605 of NC_071087.1, read as the reverse complement.
TTTCAACAAGGGCAGGAGGTGGATGGGAAATTTACATTGCAAGCCTCCTCAATGAAGCCTGTTTACATATAGATCAGCTCATTACTCTGCTGTATTTTGACATTTCTATGTAAACGCCTTCTGTCTGATAGACGTCTGCCAGCATTGTTTTCTATTTTCCCCCTATTCGTGTGTGTGTGTGTATATATATATATATCTATATATATATATATATATTTGTGTTTTTTGTGTTTTAAATATCTCTCAAATATAAAGTATGCTATTGTGAGGAATAAAGCTGCTATTAACCCTTTCAAAGTTTGAGAGTTGGCACACATAGAAATGTTGAAAAACTTGCACATATATATATACGGATAAAACAGAACAAATTCTGGGGATACAGCTTTAAAAATACTCTGTAAAGAGAATAAAAACCACAAATGGTGCAATAACGTTTAAAAGGTTTAAAATAGTTTATATTTTGTTAATTTATGCTTCTTGATGTATTATAACTAGTCCCTGATGAAGTCAACATATGACGAAACGCGTTGGACTTAGTTTCTTAAAACATTAAGCATTTTTAATGGGCTATTTTAAATAAAGAACTTTTGGAAGATACCCTGCCTGCCTACCATCCGTTTGTATCCAGCAGATGACCGGTTTTTAAAACTTTGAGGTGGTTTTAAAAAGTTCCAGTAAATCTTCAGGATTCCTAAGATACAGGCTATCTTTAAGGCGCAGTTCCTACTACAATCTTGTGAGTGTGGCACAACTAGTGGGGGCTGTTTTAAACCTTTTAAACGTTATTGCACCATTTGTGGTTTTTATTCTCTTTACAGAGTATTTTTAAAGCTGTATCCCCAGAATTTGTTCTGTTTTATCCATATACCTGTTATAAGGGGCTTTTTGAAGGAAGAGTCCTTGGGGAAGCTACCACATATGTGTTCCGAGGAATGAATAGAGGGTTAAAAAGCTAAGTACCCTGTTTTTATATTTTTTCATTCTTGTAGAACACAGTTACAACTGTATTGTACATATATATATACATATTGTTGCATAGCCGACTGCTTTGACGGGAAATGGTAAGGAGCAGCAGTTTCATTGAGGTACAATTATAATGGATATTTTGTCAGTAATCTTCAAGGCCAACAATAGATATCAATTAGCATACTGCAGAGGGTGTCCTGACACCTGCCACTCTGTCCCCATACAGTGTGTGAGATGTTGGCAATCTGCTTTCTGTATTCTGCCCCTTGCTGAGTCTATACCCCCGGCTGGAGTACTGAAAGCAGCTTAGGTCTGTGTTTGACAGCATTAAGTGACATGCGGCCACAGAGGAGTCATTAAAAGCTTGAGAGAGATGAAAGTGCTGCGGGAGAGAGGGAGTAGTAGGGGAATAAGGCACTTATTGTGAAATGTTTATTGCAGGTGTTCCTATGATAATGTATAACCCCCTCGCTGCCTGTTCTCAGATCTTGTTTGCTGCTGATCGCGTTGCAGTGTGGCATTTTTGGCAGTGAAAGGGTTAAGGTAACATAAAAAGGCAATATTGAATGATCTGTCATTAGTTTTTATGTCAGTTTCAAACCAGGCTGTGAGGCTTAATTATAGTATTTTTATGAGAAATTTGAGCTTTTATAGAAATTGAGGCCTGGTCATAGAAAAGCATTACAGCAGAGGTGGTAATCAAAATGAGTTCATTGAAAGAAACAGATAGTGCCAAGTCCAGTTAAGTATGAAACAAGAACATGACATAAACCACCTCAAAATGCTTTTAATTTTTTTAACATTTCTATTCTAGGTAACAAAACTTGTAAAAAGGCGCTTCCAAAGCATATGTGGTCCATGTGTTAGTTCCCGTGGCCCGCTGGAAATCCACAGGTTTCACAGCTGTTGGCCATTGCCTTATCCCTCCATACTCATGGCTGTGAGTTTGAGGGACCAGAATTCGGGCAGGGGATTTCCCAAGTCCCACCCTAATTTATATGGAGTGCCAAATCCAGATAGATGGATAATAAAAGCATATTCAGCACTTTCTTCAGATTTTTATGCCTTATTAGACAAAGCTATTGAGTCCTCATTTTCAGCCTTCCAAAAATAAAAATTGATGAAAATTCCCACTGGACTAAAAAAAACATGAAAAAAAAGAGCCTAAAAATAATCCATACAGTGTAATGGTAGCAAAGGACTGAAAAGGGTTGTTAGATATAAACCTTTATTTGCGCACCTATGTGTCAAGTGGGCAAATCTACACATTTTCTGCAATCCCAACCCCCCAGATATATTCCCCACCAAGCGCAGGGAAATAGGAAGAATTGTTGGCATTGGTCATATCTCTTTTCTTGGTTACAGATTCCTTCAACACAGAACATGCCCCCACCACCAGTGCCCCCCAGTGGTTAATAGTACTGCCAGCTCCACAGGGGATGAAACTCAAGCACAAACTGGCTCCACTCTATATAGTCAGATGCTATGGGTACCCCAATACCATATTTTTTTCTTTTAAAATTATTTTAATTTCAGCACAGTGTGTTTTTTTAATTTTAAACTTGCCACCAAGTACAGCTAGAATTGCTTACTGACACATTTTAATTCACTGTACCTTGGGTCAATGCAAGTTGAACTCAAATGTTATTGAATACTTGTGCAGAAACTCCATTAGATGACAGCGTTTTTCCACAAGTTCAATCAAGTATTGTCACTTTCGTCACTTTCGGTTTCTTCTGAAATTTGAGTGACAACCTAATATATGGAGAATGTAGTTATGCAAATCTCTATTTTCTTATGTTCGTCTTTTAGGTATATTTGCATGCTTTATTACTTTCAGATCATATATTCCATCCTACTGAAGGGAAATTGTAATAAAAATATGTTTTCAATAATACACTTGTAAGTTTCTAACCTTGGTATATAACTCTACTGTACCCTCTGGAGCTGGACAGGGGTTAATCAGTTCCCAATGCCATTGCCATCCTCACTAGAGCTGATTTATTAGGAGCTTAGAACATTGGAACCCAACCAGAGAGCAAGAATTTGGCCAGAAAATGATATTGACAAATTGGCAGCTTTTCAGAACCAGAGAGTACTTTGTAATGAGTGTATTAGTGTAGAGAGATAGACGCTAACAAGGTGTTAGACCTCAATGGACTGCAACCAAGGATAGAGGAAGAGGGATTTTAATATATAATGTCCTTGTAAAAAAGCAATTTTGCTTTTTCAATGATGGTCAACTAAGCATTTCCATTATCTTAATCCTTTCACTTTAAAATGAACCAGCAAACATAATCCCTAATCCACTGGAAGGAAAATGGTTAACACAGTCTGTGTACAATCACTTTAATGAGTGAATGAGCTAGAGATTTTAGAGTGGAAAGATAATTATGGGAATAGACTCATAGCAGAGTGAGAAGACTATACAATCTAAGGAAGATATGGAAGGTTTACAATGGCTAAGGCATGTTATTTTCTTTTAGTTAGTACTCTGTCAATTGGCTAAGGTTACAAAAATCAGTGGTCTTGAAAATGTAAGAAATACAAAATAAAAGGGATTTCTAAAGTTTACTGAATTTACTCTATGATACATGTTATATAGCATGACATGTTGATAGAGACTGTTTATTAAGAACCAATACAAATATACCTTATTCATATTCATATTACCATGAAAGTTCTGAATTGGTCTGTTAGTAGAAACAGTGACTATTAAATGAAACACAATGTTTTGTTATCTATATTAACAAAAGCTATTTGGCTCAAAGTTGTCTTTTGGGACAGGGTCTCCTTTTTTCATTGTTGTTGTCATGTTTGATATGCCCTTTCTTTCCCTTTATTGTATTTGTTGTATCTTCTTCATGTAATTAAACATCTAGGTAAAAGAGCAGCCTAGATTGGCCAATTGGTTATTTTCTGCTGTTACAGTCTATGTTTCTATGGAAAGAACCATGCCGACCTATAAAAACTAAAATTATACACAATTTCCTCAACCAGTCCTATAAAACATATTCCTAAGCCTAACTACAATGTTTCATTTATTTATCATTGTCATTAGATGGTGTAAGAACGTATCCCCTTATCCATTATTTATCTATATGTGGACTCAAAGTGTGTTAGGTAACCTTTCAGCACCATGGTCAGCTCTTTAGATGGATTCCTGCAGAGATGTAAAAAAACATGAAATGCAGCTTTCGGAATAGCCTGTAAGCATGCTTTCAAAAGGTGGGGATTTTTCCCCTAGTCTTTATTTCCAATTTGAATGAATTATGAAACAGTGTTTTAAAGTTTCCACATTTCAATCATTAGGACTTTCCATAATGAGAGAATAATCTTAAAGTGCTATTGAACTTAGGAACTGCTGATCTTTATAGATCTGGCTTCCAGGGCAAAATAAATAAAATGAAAAACACCAAAGATAACAATATTTAAAATAAATTCAAATACCTACATTAAACTTCACAACACTAAACAGATTGATACACTAAGTAACATAGATCCAATCTGCATGAACCATATGAAAAAATGAAATAAGAATAGATAGATCTAAGGGAAAAATAAAATTAGCATTTTACCCAGTAGCCTGGTACTTCAGACTAGATCCACTATTTTTTCTAAAAAGAGAAAGCCCTTTAGTCTCAGAAGGGTTCACACACTCCAACCAGTTCCCCCTCGGGTTGAACCTTTTGGGTTTGAGCGGCCATGAGACTTTCTGATCCTCCGAGACCAGGAGCAGACTCTAAGAGTACACATGCAGAGAAGTCAAGACAAGCTGTACTCAGGAAGCCGGAGTTCAGGATCAACAATATGAGTGCCGAGATCAGGTAGTCAGAAGAAAGAATAGTCAGACACAGAAACAACAATATAGAACACACTAGGATTAAATACAATGGCAGGCACAGGTTTGACCATCAGAGGCCTAGGTATAGTGGGTTACTGGGGTTTAGATAGGTCTAGTAAGGTAAAATGTAAAAGGAATGACATCATTACATACAGGACATCTACTCGCAGCCATCTTGTGTGTAGTAAGGTTGATATTTTGACATTTATTATTTAAATATCTATGGCTTAAAATGCACGCATTTCATACCATCTTAACTGTTTTATGCTGTTGATTAAGTTGCTCTTGGAGACAAAAAAAATAAGTGAAATTAATGGTTGAAAGAGAAATTTCATTAAGAACAAACATATGTTATTTTAAATAAGCACTGAAACTTTCATATTCATGTGTTGATTTGCTCTGTGTGAAGTGGCAAATCATTTACTATTACATTAGCTGAACAAATGGAATTGAGTTAGACTATTACATTAACTGCTCTATAACCCACTGCTCAAATAAAATGCATTAGTAAAAAAACTGAAATATTTTTTTGTTTGTTAGTGCTTATGGTTATTTTTATCCAACTAATGCTCCTTCACAGAGCAGTTTTACTTCTAATAGGCCCTGCACGGACCTATGTAGGGTCTCATACATACTGTATACTTTTAGGCATTTTGTCAGAAAATGCATGACCATTTGATGACTGCTATTTAAAAGGGAAACTCACCCAAAGCAGACGCTGCTGACAAATAAGTGTTGATCTTGCAGAGATACATGAAATATATACATGCCTAAATATATAATAAGACAGTATCTATATACCTTCATACCACTTTTTGCCATTCACACAATGTGTTTCTGTCTATAAACACAATATATTGTAGTGATGATGATGCTTACTAAAACACAGAAAATTACTTTTATAGCTTGAATTGTATAAAGGGATACTTATTTGAAAATTAATCCAATTAAGCTCTTCTGTGACCATCCCAAAAATGAAAAACTTGTAGGAGTACATAAGATATAACATATCAACTCAAGAATTAATCAATCACTTAATAGGCTTAATCACACACTTGCTTTCAAATATTTCGGGCCCTGCCATTGTAAATGCCATAATAAATCGTGGTATTTTATTAAAATCTCTTACATAATATGTTTGTAATGTGTGTATATATATATATATATATATATATATATATATATATATATAATACATATTTAAATATAGTAAAGGGGCAGAACATAACACAAAAGTATACTACATCCGCATATTCTGTCTTGATATTACTCATACAATATAATAAAAATGATCCCTGGATATGGCTTAAAATGGTAATCTTGCCTTACCCATACCTGTATGTTTTTTTCTTCAGACGTAAAGCAGCACTCACTCTTCTTGGAGTGCTAAGATTACTAGACATTGCAGTTGTATTGCTTATCAGCCATCCCCAATATGTTTTGTCTTCACACCATCCCAGTGTAAAAGTCTTAAAACCTAATTTCATAGCCATTCAATATCCAGAAATAGCAGTATTGTATCTGTAGAGAAAAATTATAATTATTACTGCCATATGAAAGTTTTTCCTACGTCAAAATATTAATAAAATGGATTATTCTCCATCAATTTAGAAAATCAATGTGCTTTATAACCACTCCACCTTCCAAAAAAAGAATAATGGTCTATCCTACTGTGTTCAAATCACCCAAACACTATTGCAGCCAATTTTATTAATGTATTATGGATATATTAAGATCTTAAGACAAGAATTAAACATTGGTGATCCAATTTATCAAATTCAAGTAATCGATAGAAAGAAAATGTAGATGACTCAAGTTGGCATTTGTGATATCACATTTCTTCTGCTAATGGACTCAGGAGAGCTCTCTCTTCATTGCACACTATTCCTTGACTTTAGTGACCGGCAAATTTCACTTTCTATGCTGTCCCAAGGGGAATGTTCTCAAGAAAGAAAAGAAACATCAATTCTAAATTAGACTATTGTCAATCCAGAGCTTACTGCCAAATACTGCATAGTCATACATCTTGTTGCAGTGTTAAATATTCCAGACTCACCTAAGTCACTGACCTGTTTTATAGACAAGGAAAACATTTTGTATAGTAATTTTCTTCTCCTTTAATCAGAACAAGGAAGATTTAATGTATTGATGCGTGACTGAGTTGCAAAAAGGCAGAGATGCCATTCCATTCAATGGACCAGGTCATTCTCCAACTTTCCAAACATCACAGTGCAGTTTATACAACCAGTAAAGGTAAAATATATTCACTTGCAATACTTTCTGGTGCCACGTGAGCATATCAGCATTCATTATGTCCAATGTGAAGTATCGGATAAGTATTGGAAAAATTTCAAATATTTTTGCATTTCCCTAGCACCAGAGTGTTAGGACAAACCTTTGTGATCACTGAGGACCTCTCTGGTCTCCCCTTTTTCCCAGCTTCATGGGTCTTCTACCTCCAAGGGAAGGCTTTCCTCGATGAACCGCAATAGTGGTTATTCTTAACGCTGTGCATGCTGTCACCAACATGATGTCACATGCTATACCCAGACTTTCACATTTGACCCTTCCATGACCTCAGCTGTCTTTTAGACTATTGTTGTGTTACATCAGGGCATTGTTCCAGAAGGATTCTCTATTTGATTTTTGGTATCCTGATCCAGCTTGTTCATATAATGCTGATTTCTGGTATGTTGACCCAGCTTGCTCCTGTTATGACGATTTCTGACATCCTCGTGTGGCTTGTTTAAGGTCCACTGCAAGTCAGTGAACTGCATAAGGGGTCTGTTAGAAAAATGCTTATGTTATCATAAATATTATTGCTGACAAAGATAGTAGAAAATGTCTAGTCTATGATATATCACGAGTTGCGCCAACATATCTACTAAGAGGCGTAACCTGCTTAAAAAGTAACCAATCAGAATGATGCATGCTATTAGAAGCAGATAAGAAGTATAAGAAGTTATATAAACCATGTAATCCAAATACGTAATTAGACAACGCTTCGACTTTTGTGTGTTGTGTGCCTTGTCTCGATTATGCGCATAATCTAAATAAAGAAAAAACTTTTTCTGAGGAGAATTCGACCATTAATTCAACCAACAGGGTCTAATCTTTGTACATGACCGTGACACAGAGGCCGAACAAACCATTTTTTTCTGGGGCCAGTCGGCCCTTTTCTAGAGAGGGAAGGCCACTGCTCTCTGTATTTTCTACATAGTAATAACATATTGTATTGACCAGAGGGTGTTACAGTTAATAAAATATTAGATATACAATACAATGTTGTATTATTCTGGAACATCGCACACTGATTTATTCATGTATGTGTAGCTCATAGCTAGTCCCAGTGAAATACCCAGAACTGGACAGGTCACATCAGCCTTCAAAGAATGGAGGAGAAAAATGAAATATATTATTATTATATTAATTTTACAATTTGTGGAAATGTAACATCCAGCCTTTTATAACCCTTTATCATGCTCTATTAGTAGAAACAAAATTTTTCTTCAACTAATTAGCTGCTGCCGACCATTAGTACATGTCCCTAAATGTGTATTGGAAGAAAAAAACTTCATATCCCGATACATAAAAATATTATAGAGAAACATATATTAGGAGAATATAATTTCATCTTCATCTTTTCCCTTGTGAAGCATAAACTCCAGCACAACCTGCATGTACAGACTGTTGTGTGATATTTATGGCTGTTCTTTATATATTTTGTTTGTAGAGGCTTAATGCTGGAACAGATGCTAGGTTTTAAAATGGAGATTGTAATGAGAATGTAAGCTATGTTCAGACAAGGATTCCAAGTTCCGATACAGAGACTGGATAAAATAAGAAAAGCTTGTTTCAACTGAATACAGTCCCACATTAACATACACAATAACTTTAAATAAATTGCAAGACTTATCAATAAAAAAAATCTTCAGGATATTGCAAAAAATATATTATCTCTATAGTACTAAACAATGTACCGCACTCTGCCTTTCCAGTACTGTGAACCCTGTCAACACCACACGGGTTTTAAATGGAGAATTCCTCCAGATTAACAGAAATAACTACCGTAATAGGTACATATTACATAAATTGGAAGAAAATACTAAATTTCTAAAAATGTTAGACACTTCACCATCCAACCATTAATCAACAAAGTATAAAACACAACCCATGTGTTGTGATAAAAAAAAGCCCTTCATCAGTTTTTATATTTTGTTAATATTAGATTCCAGCACACTGCTGTGGGGCTAATTTTTGCATCAGTATTAAGGGTCTCCATTTTCTGCATCTGTTATAAAATTGGTATAAATTAGAATGTCTTAAAGAGACAGTCAAGGCTAATTCTTTTCAGTCTAAGTAGTGTTTTGCAGAAAATGAATAGAAATTGAGATTTTTTTCAAGTGTCTGATTCAAAGGTGATAACAATGATACCCTAATATGCATTCATAATATCTGATCAAGGTTGCTAAACACAGTTTTTAGACACTATCTGATGCTAAAGACCATTTCAGGACTATTTGCAGTATAAATAACTTAGACCTCTTTGTAGGACTTATGGATGCTATCAAGAAAGTCTGTTTAGCTGGCTGAGGCATGAACATCTGTTTATTGTGGCTAGATGTTGGTTTATGAGAGAGGAGATATGACACTGGCAAGAAGATTATCAGTATTCTCAATTACTACTTACTCTGTACAATCATGATGTATATAGGTGGAGTTGCAAGGAAAAAACAAAACAAATCAAATCCTCAGCTAAAATAGTTTCAGTGTTCCAGATAATGTCAGTCACTCGCTTCTTTCCGCAGAATATGCACTGACAGGACTGTGGGTGATCTCAGTCTACAAGTCTCTGTGCTGTTTCCTAACCATCCTCCCATAATGAAAATCACTCCTCTATCCACATGTCTTACTTGAATATTATAGCTCAATGTTAAAGGTGGAAACCATCTGCATTCACTTGTTCATTTGTTTATCTACTCTGCCACCAGTCCAGGGTTTCCCAGGACATAAACAGGTAAATCAGAGACCCAGGAGATACCTCTTTTTATTCAGGGATTGTACAGGTATAAGAAGGATAGTTGACAACCCTAGCGGGTACGCAGTTTAAAATGTACCATGGGCTCGTACTAGTAAAGTGATAAAATAGTGGCAAAGAAAATATATTTCTTATCAACATCATCCAAAGGTAAAGTGATTCCCTGTTGCACATCATAATTTGTAATCTATAAACTATGATAAGCATATTGCTAGTAAATTGAAAAATGTTAAAGTGGGTTTAGTAAATATAAAATGTGTTATTTGGGAAAACAAATAGAATGACTTCAAGAATTCAATATTTTACTAGTGCTGATCTGGAGAAAGTAACATCGACACGGAACCAGTGGCACGCAAAAATATATTTCACAGTGTGTGGATCATGGGTGGTTGGCATGGTATAGAAATACTTTTTACCCTTTAATAATGATTTTTACTTTTTTCAATAGTCTAACAAGCACTGAGGTATTAGTCTGCTGGGAGTAACAATAGTACCTCGTTCTTTTATAGTAAAACAATGACTTTTCATTGGTTCACTATGATTTCATTATTGCTCTGTGAAGTGTTTTTTTCCAGCCCTTTAAAGAAAATCAGATTTCGTCTAAGTAGTTCTACAGTCTCCATGACCCAGTATTTTTCACACTTTTGTATTGATCTGATTTTCTCACAGTGCAGATTCACAAGGTCACAGAGGATGAAGATCGGACTGACATTGTCTCCACCCTTATCGTGTTATTCTGCTTTGATTATGGTTTTTGTACATAGCATTTGTATTTATATGCATATCATTTGGCAACCTGCTCCACAAACAGTGGAAAGGTTTGCAAACTTCAAGCTTAGCAAACACAGAGACATGCCTAGGTGGTTGCATTTGATGCACTACACCCGGGTGCTCTAAATAGCGCATTGGTCAGGGAGTGAAGTTTGACGAGTGCAGTCCGTGCTGGCCGAGTCTCCTTACCTTCTCCGACAACCGTTTCTGTGTTTTTTTCTCTCTTTTCTCGCAGCTCTTCTTTTTCTCTTTCCACTTCTAGTTCTTATTTTTTCATCCGCTTTTCCGTGTGTCTTCTTTCTTTGTCTACTTCTGCATGAACACTGCCGCAAACCTCCACCCTTTTGTGGAAGTTCTCAGAGAAGCCAGAATAATGCAGACAGATTTGTGGAAAAGAAAAGTGTTTGTGCACCTCTCTTTGTCCGTGAATCTGTCTGTATTATTGTGGCCACTTGGAGTACTTTGGCAAAAGGGCACAACCACGGGGACAGCGTCTCCCCATTCCTCCAATAGGGGAAAAGGTTGGGCGGAACAGAGAGTGAGTAAAAGTGAGAGAATGTAAGAGAATGAGAGTGTGAGTACAAGCGAGTGAAAAAAAGAAACTTAAAATTATGCTAATGAGAGATGAGTGTTATGCTGTATCACCATCATTGTCTGGCTCAGTATATAGTAAAGGGAGCTATGCTTTACTGCCGTCAAGGTCTGGCTCAGTATATAGTGATGGGAGTCATGCTGTACCACCGTCTGTGTCTAGCTTACTATACAATGGTGGGAGTCATGCTTTACCACTGTTTGTGTCTGGATGACTATATAATGATGGAAGTTATGCTGTATTATGGTCTGTGTCTGGATTACAATATCATGATAGGAGTTGTATTGTACCCCAATTAGTGTCAGGCTCAGTATATATTGATGGGACTTATACAGTACCACCATCAGGCTCAGGATGGGAGTTCCAAAACCTTCAGTTTCTGGCTTACTATTTAAGGATGGGAGTTTCACTGTGCCATCATCAATGGCTGGCTTGCTATTTAAGGATGGGAGTTATGCTGTACCACTGTCATTGCCTGGCACAATATATAATGATGGGAATTATGTGGTTCAACTATCACTGTCTTGCTCAAAATATAATAATGAGATTTATGCTAAATGTGCTTATGCTCACTATGAGTGGCACTGTATCAAATCTATGTCTGGCTAACAAGACTATGTTATAACACCTGCATATGCATAATGGGGATTATGCTACACAACCGCTAGAGTGCCAAAGGCTATATTACTGTGCCATTGTCCCTAATGTCCGATTATGCTCAAGTGAAAACACTTTCTCAGGCCCAAAGCAGCACTAAATATGAATAAATCACTGGGTTTGGAAAAAAAATTGAATTATTTTTTTTTTTTATTCTCTCCAGTTCTGGTATTAATAATTTCAATGTTGGGTGGGCAACAATGTCACTGGTAACCTGTCCAACACAAAAATGGCACTAATTGTTTGGGAACATAGATGGAATTGACAAACTGTTTCGTGCACAAATGTGGCACAAACAAGCTGTTTGGGTACAAAGGTGGCATCGACAAGCTGTTTGGGTACAAAGGTGGCATCGGCAAGCTGTTTTGGCTCAAAGATGGTACTAACAAGTGGTTTGTGGCTCAAAGATGGCACTGACAAGCTGTTTGTGGCTCAAAGATGGGTTGAGTGGTTGCCATAGAAATTGGGTGTGGTGAAAAGTGTTATGTTTATTAAAGGGAGGAGTTAGCAATCTAGCTAACAAATTATTGTACCTCAGCATCACTGACCTTGGGCTCAACCCTGAGTGAACACCCGCATATACAGCCATATCCATAGCAATAAAGTATGCATTACAGGCACATGTTCTCTAGCAGTAAACACCATAAGTGTCCAAAGGGTCCTTTTCACAAGAGAATACACACCAAAGTCTTTTTAAGAACAACATTTTGCATATGGCAGAGATCGGAATAGAAAGGGTACTTAAAGGGAAAGTCCCATGAAAAAAGTGTTCTGATTGAAAATAACATATAGTGCGATATACAATAAAGTAAGTTACCATTGACAAAACCTGGTTTTATCTTATTTTGTTCCAATAAACGTCCTGGAGGCTGCCCTTTTGTCATGTGATATTTTAGATATTTTTCCTTGCTTAAGCACCACATTAAGCTGATTCTTTATGTCAATGCGAATGATGTCCATTTCTTCATAAACTTTAATTAGGAAAAGTGTCCAGCTGGGTAATTGAGACTGAATCAGACTATTGTTTGCCACAGGCAGCAATATGTTAAGGGGTCAAGGTGTTTGTAGAATGGGCTAAGATAACTGAGCTAGAAAATGGTAGTTGCCTGAAAAGATTATGCAAAAACTAAAACTGATTTTTTTTTTTTACAAATAAATAACATGTACTTATACTAGTAATAAAAAATGGTGGGCGTTCCCTTTTAAGGATGTTGCACAAGGGCCCATAAATGTTTAATTATGTGCATGTCCGCAATAACTCTCCCTAATTAGATCTAAGTTCTCTTTGGCCAGGTAGTAATATATTGGGTTAATCACAGATTTACAAAACAGCTTTTTACCAGAGAGCTGCTGCCAAACGGCGTGAAGGTAGCCCAGGCCACGTTGAGTTCATAAACCACACTGTGTCACCAGCTGTCAGCTACTAGAACGGGTACTGAAAAACCGGAATAGTATGTATCATTCCAACTATTGCTATTGTGATCATGTCAATTTATATATAGAATGCATATTAAAATATTACGTGATTACCAATAAAAGTACTACTAATAAAACAATTACCCGACACCATTGTGGAAAAACTTCTTTCTTCCTCCATGACCTGAAATCTCTTGCCACTGATCAGCTGCTTTACCTGTTAATCAGTGGGAGTTAAGTATTTCCAATGAAATCAATGGTAGTATGCCCGCCACTTATAGCTTAAGCAGCCAATCAGTGGCAAGAAAGTGCTCCAATTGAAATCAATGGCAAGCCTTTACACATGTACATTGGCACCGAAACAGACCTCTGCGCACAGCATTCAGCAAAGCATGTGCTGGATCTGACTGAAGGTGAGTACATAATGTGCCGGGAGATGCATTCGGCTGAATGCGTCTCCTGCAGGGCATTAAGCTGTGGGTGGGGTGGGGAAAGGCGCAAATATATTTTGGGAGAATCTGCAGACCTCGTGGACCACATGAAAATTTAAAAGGATCACCCACCTTCTTGAGAGTAGCAAACTCACAATGTTTGTGTTTTTTATGCCTCAGTAGCTCTAAAACACATCTCCAATCCAGTTTTATTCATTGGACTTTAGGTCCTGACTCAAATTAGCTTTTGTTGGAATGATTAGTCTAGGGATTCACACTTTTTGCAACCCACACTGTGAATGTTTGAATGATGTATTGTTCATGTCCATATTGAATATAATAATTTGTTATTAAAACAGATTGTGTTTGTTCATTATTGTAACTTAGACAAGGGTCATATCACAGTTTAAGAGAAATGTACACGTAAATGCTGGTAATTCCATGGAAAATAAAACAAAGACAGAAAATAAAATTTTGAAATAAGTAAAAATTTAAGGGGACCTCAGTGTTGTTACAATATCATCAGATAGTATCCAATTTTTAAAAAAAACCCGGGGTGCCCACCGAACCAAAATAAAAAGTGGTAGTTAACTGGTGGTTGGGGCCACATCCTAGGTAGCCTTGTTTAGTTTAACTACATTTTACTTTTTCGTTTGGCATTATGAATGTTTCGTGCTACCATTGCTCTGTCGTTTTTATAATTTGTTACCTTACACTTGATTCTGGTAAACTGAAAGGCAGGCAAGTTAAAACATATTCTAGTTAGATGCATGGTGTAATATGGAAGGGCTATCAGGGCACATAAATCCGGATCACTTCTACAGTCATTATAATGCCGGGTTTCCTGTGTGTGATATTGCTGTAACAGTAAAAAACAAGGGGCTGCAGAGTAGTGGGATGATGTTTTGCTGTAACCAAAATGCGTATAGTTCTATACAGGGTACACTGTACAATGTAATTCACTAGCTATTTATTTCATAGCTTTTACTGCTGCTCATTTTTCATTTATTGTGGTAGCACCACCAATAAAGACATATTGTTTTGTATAGTGTATTAAAGTGTAACTGCTAGTAAGATACACCCACAAAATGCTTTAGACAGTGGCCCACAAGGGCTTGGGCTAAGGGTGCTGACCATGAGAGTGCCTTGTTGGGCAGTATACTTCACCCCAATGCTTCCATTCTGGGCTCCATCCTGCACCCCGGCTCCTCAGTAAATGAGGCACTTACACTCTTTGTACAAAATGCAATGAAGACAGGCTCTGCATGAGGAGGAAGGAGAGCTGCAATGAAGATGCGAGTTGTTTGGTGTTAGAGAGAGTGTGTGAGCGTATATTGTTAGCATCTGTGTGGGTATGTGTTAGTGTATGGTGTTAGCATTAGTGTGTTTGTCAGCCTATGCTGTTAGAGTATCAAGTATTTATACAATATGTATTAAATGATATGTGCTATTACATGCATATACACAAAAAATGGCAGAAAAAGTACGTATATTTTTAGCATGTCACGGTAACTATTGGGCTGTAGCCCCTGATCATTTTGGAAACCAACAAGCATGTCTGGTGGCTCAATAGATCAAATCAGAGTTTAACTTGCTATTGGACATAAATAATTATGCTTTTTTTATCTTCCCATATCTTTATTTTATCCGTGCTATTTTTTTTATCATATAGTGGACACTACAGGTAAAGATGTACTAAGGCTTGAAAAATGTGTCACTTGAGTAAAATGCATTAGCATTTCTTTTTTGTCATGGACATGATGTATGATTTACTTGTAATATGTTCGTAGATTAATTATGAGCTAAAATATATAGGTAGCAAGACATGGTGTGTTACTTTGATCACACATAAGCCTACAGTACACATGTAAATCTCTATATATGTACATGTCATTATAGTCAGTGGCATGAGACTATATCTGATAATTGATGGTTATTACCAATACTGTAATAAACTCAGGAGTTCAATTAACGCTGCAGGAGATCAAATTACACCATGAACTTCTCTGGTTTCAGCAAGGGAAATAATTATTTTATTTTTAGAATTGATGGGATGTAACCCGTTCCGTGCTAGGAAAGCTTGTATGGCCTTAAAGAAAAACACTCCAACTAGTTAAGTGTTATTAAATTGCAGTTTTCAGATTTGGCTAAAGTTTATCAGAAATTTCAGCTAATTTCACTTCTTATACTATATGTATCTACTCATGCTGTTCTCTATAATCAATGCCATTTTTTGAATATGTTAATGGGATCAGATTTAGTGGCAGGGCATACACTCATTAAGATTTGTCCCACCAGGGATTAAATTTTAATTACTTGCACCTGTAAGAGACTCATTTTCCTTCCCATTGCCAGCGTAGTATATACTACTTTTCTTGGGGGATGGGAATGAAAATATGCACATCATAAAATTGCAAAAGATTAACCTAATTGCCCTGGATTTTGGAATATTTTAGCAGATGCCATTCACTGCCAGAGAAGCTTCAATGCTTATACATTTTTATTCATACAAGGTTTACTGCTGGATCGATGTGTAACTTCACATATTTCACATAATAAAATTTGATTTTAAGGCTTACATCATTGCAACTAAAAGAATATTTCTTCTGATTTGACAAATGCAGGGTTTTTTTTTTTCTAGAAATTGGTCGAGAATGAAACCAAACTTTAGTTGGTAGGCTTTTACAGACAGTGTGCATTGAACATGCCCTTGACTGTCTGTTCCTCATGACCAACCTTGAATGGAGGTCATGGAGCCCATTCTTTCCCAGCATACAAACCATGGTAATATCTATATAATTATGTTGGTCAAAGAACATTATTTAGGAAAGAAACATGGTTCAATCTAACTGCAAGGGAAATATATTTTTTGGTTGAGTGTCAGATTTAACTCTTTATGACTGTACCCCTTAGGAAGGATGAAGTCATTCTGACTAAATGTGTAGTATGAATTTCTTAGGCATTATGGTAAACCAGCCCTAGCAGGCAACAGCTATTTAAGCAGGTGTTATAAATGCCTTGTTGGGAGGAACATGTTTCGAGGGCTTTCTAACTGAGCTGGGTGTCTCTGCTATGCATGATGATGTCCATGGCTGTAAATGCTATGGTTTTAGCATTTTTGTTTTGTTTAAGGTAGAAAGATACATAGGCTGCAAAAAGACATGCATCCATCTATTTCAGCCTTTCCCATATCTTTTAATTGCTGTTGATCCAAAACAAGGGAAAAAAATCCAGTTTGTAGCTCTTTCCAATTTTGTAACAAACTTGGTAGAGAAGTGGTCTACAGTACACGATGCAATAACACAATCTAAGCATCTTGTAGATTCATGTAACTAAGCAGTATTAAGGAGGCTAATATGTATGCATGCATATATGTAGCACATAGTAGTGCATGCTAACATCCTCTGTATGCAACAATTCAGGGATCAGCTTATGCTTAGTTGCACCTGGGCAGAGTATTTCTTCAGCACCCTCTACAACTAACACAATTTTTTTTGTTTCAATACTCTTTATTCATTTTATCAAAAGAAAATGAGGAAAACAGAGAAAAAAACACATTCAAATAGATATATGCAAAGTTTCCATATCATTATATTACCATCAGTAAGTAGCAATAAGCATATAGCATATATAAAAGACAAACAATATATCACATTAACACAAAAAACACAAGTTTATAGACATAGTGCCTGATAGGAGGGAGGGGAGGAAGCACCCAGCATTACCTTCTACATCATGACTTTATTGCTTAGGACCTAGTTGGTAGTATTGAACAGATTTTATTCGTCCACTGGTCCCATATACTAAATACTTTTGGGGAATTGAAGGACCAACTCAGATCTCTCTCCGTTCTGATTTGTAAAATGATCTGATTCTTAAGTTGCTCCCAGGGCAGGGTGGCTAATTTCTTCCAGTTACAGGCTAGTACGGTTTTAAATGCCACGAAACAATGAGTGATTAGACAGGATTCCGCCTTCCTCAAGGGGGGCCAGTCCATGTGCAGCAATGCCACCTCTGGTGTCCTATTTAACTCCACAGAGGCCTTCAATGAATTCAAAAGTCTTTACGACAGTATCCTTAATTTCTTTACAACCCCACCAAATATGCAGAAAAGTTAATTCCTTTTTACCACATCTCCAACAAAGGGGTGAGGCGGAGAGAAACATACTAACCAATCTAGATGGAACTAGGTACCCCCTATTAATTACATTAAAATGGTTTTCCATTAAATGAACACAGTGGACCTGGCTTAAGGTTTTATGCCAAATCCTGCGCCATTCCTCAATTTCTATTTCAACAATTCAGGGATCAGTTTATGCTTAGTGGCACCTGGACAGAGTATTTCTTCAGCACCCCCTACAACTAACACAAATTAACACACAAACTGTAACGCACATACAGTCTTACTAACACAATTTGCTACCATACTCACACTATATATATGCATATACTCTAACACCATACACTAACACACACTCTAAAATAATTTGCTAACACAGACGCTAACATCATAGAACACACACTCTAATACTCACTTTAATCATATACACACAAATAATTTGGAAATATTGTTTATATAGGTGTAAACACATTGGGAAAAGGAAAAGCTTACCCTTTAAAAGTTAAAATATCCTGATGTGTAGGATGATCTAATTCAGAAATCCTAGATTTGGGCTGATTTTAACTTTTTGACAGGAGGTTGGGAAGAAAGGAAGATGTGAGGACCCCTCTCCTAGTCAGCTGCTCAATCTGAATCTCCTTCCCTTCAACCTCACCCATTAACTATCTCCCTTCAGTGCAGCTTGTACAGTCATCCCCTCCTTTCTTACCTCCTTCACATGGAGCCCTATCTTTATGCAGCTCACTTACGTGTCTCTTGATTCCACTGGGCACCGTGCATTCGCTGCACCCAGGGCCGGCCCAAGGCATAATGCCGCCTGGGGCGAAGATTAAAGTGCCGCTGCCCCCCCATTATCTACCCTTCCTCTGCCGCCGCCCCCCCATTATCTACCCTAACTCTCCCTCCCTATTATCTACCCTTACTCTCCCTCCCTATTATCTACCCTACCCCCCCCTTGTACTTACCTTTCAGCAGTCCGGCAGCGAGTCTCCCTGCTCTGTCTCGGTGTCGGCTTGTAATGATGAGCGCCGGAAATTACGTCATCTTCCGGCGCTCAGCATTACAAGCCGGCACCGAGACCAAGCTAGAGGGCTCGCAGAGGAGAGAGAGGCGAAAACCACTCGGCGCCCCTCTCTCTCCTCCGCTTTAAAAAAAAAAGGGGGGGCTTCAAAAGTGCCGCCTGGAGCAATTGCCCCACTCTGCTCCATGGTAGGGCCGGCCCTGGCTGCACCCACTTTAACACCCCCTGTAACCATTGGATGAAGCTAATCTCATATCGTACCTTGGGGCCCTATTAGACTTACTAACTTTTGAACACAACCTTGGCATGTTGGTCTTGTCTTGATTGCACGTCATCCTTCATTTCATCAATCACGTTTACAAGCAAGACATAAACTACACCTGCACATATCTCCAAATTCACAGCCAAAAGACCTACAAGGCACACACTGCTCTCTAAATTAACTCTTGACAAACCTCACTGGAATAATGCCTCTGTAAAAAAAATATGTTTTTGTCTTTCGATGTTAAAATCCTAGCTGAAGAGCTGTTTCCTGAAATACAAAATAAGAAAGTCATCATGTGCCAGCAGTGACTGGGTTTACAATGTGCAAACCTTTCCTGACTAGGACATAAATCATGTAATTTAATGAGATATTGCCAGGAATGAAGCAGCTACAATCTCTGTACAATCACATGTATTTTACAATTTGTATATATAAAAGCCACGTTGCCCTTTGTAACTCATCACAGCCTCACAGACATTTAGCAGCCATCAGTGCAGCAGACCTGGACCTTACTGTGTGTTTCCTTGGCTTCTTCCCGCCCAAAAATCCCCACACCCGATGGACACCTACTGTCACTTTAATGACGGGCACATCAGCCAGTTCTTTAGAGAAGAAATACCACAGGCTTACCGCACAGCACTTAAATCTGTTCACTTTTGTAGTTAAATAAACATCAGATACAACAAGTTCCAGAGCCCATGAGATTGTCTTTGATTCATACTGAATCACCAGCAGAGACAGAGAGGGATAAAGCAATCTCATTCAGATTTTAGGAACATTATCCAGCTGACAAAACTGCTTCCAAATGTAGAAAATCCCTCAAAGCTAAACATTATTTTGATTTGGCAAAGATGATAAAGGATGAATATTAAGTCTTAGTAATGCATTACTGCAATTTAGAAACCATTTGCTTGAAACATGGCCCATTAAGGATGGGTATGTGGAATGAATTCAGCTCTCTTATATAAAGTACAAAGTGACATTGAATACACATTAACAGAGTGCTTGTATGTATCACACAGTCTAACAATCAATAGAATGGCATTAAAGTTGCTTCCTCTGTAAATTACCCACGCGGCTGAGATACCGAATAACCATTCCTTGGTCTTTGGTCTGACCCTTAAAATAGATGAATAATCTTGACAAGCTCAGAACAAGTTTTTGAGAGCCATAATGGTAAAAAAGGTTGAGGCCACTGCAGGCAGAAGTGTTTGTGAAAAGTTTACATTGATAATCAGTCAATAATCAGTGTAGGTATGTACTCACTTAAACACTAGGTTTTTTTCCCAGCCAAACCTGACACTACTAGTTTTTTATTAATGATAACCCAAGATTACAGCATATATTTTAAAATATTTTATTTCCATTTATCTCAACTTTAGGTTCTGTCTCAGGCTGCTAATTAAATGATTGGCAAACTAGTTCATGGGATAAGGTGAACTTGAAATACAGCATCTCACAAAAGTGAGTACACCCTTACATTTTTGTAAATATTTTATTATATCTTTTCATGTGACAACACTGAAGAAATGACTCTCTGCTACAATGTAAAGTAGTGAGTGTACAGCCTGTATAACAGTGTAAATTTGCTGTCCTCTCAAATTAACTCAACACACAGCCATTAATATCTAAACCATTGTAGCAGAGTGTCATTTCTTCAGTGTTGTCACATGAAAAGATAGATAGTCATGTTGCCTGGAAGTGATGTGTGGGACCAATGACACTTAGGTTTCCAATTCCATGGATGAACCAGGCAAAGCCAGACATTTGAAAGAGTTATTAATTGCACTTGAAATCTCGTTCTCACTAAAACAAGGTGGTTTGTGCAGTAGGGATTATGCTCTGGACCTCCTCCCAAGACTATACCCTGCTGGCAACAATTGCAAGGCTCATGCTCAAAAAAGCAGTTACATGAAGCTGTTCAATAATGACATATTTTTACTAGAAAACGTCCTTGACGCCTATTATTTTCGAGACTAGGTCATTTTCTATACATTGCAACACCCTGAATGTAGCAGAATGGGTTACATAAAGGATGTCTTAGTCGAGGAGGAGAGCATAACCATATGCCCTAAAATTCAAATGAATTGCACCCTCCAACATTAGCAATCAAAGGGTTAAGACATGTAAGTAACCATATCAGGTTAGATCAGAACACTGTTGCTGGTTATTAAAATGTTAAAGTCTGTATGTACCATGATAGAGAAAGTACAGAAACCTAATATAACTTACTGGGATCTTGGTCGTTGGGTGTCTATGCTAAGACTAGGCTTTCAACCCTACAGGTGGGGGTCTAACAACTTCTGGCCGGGGGGTGTCCCTTGTACCTCCAATTGCTACTAACACACAGATAGTGTGTGTGTGTGTGTATATATATATATATATATATATATATATATATATATATAACATTATTGAGATTTTAAGGTAGAAGATTTATATCTCTGTTGTGATATGCACCTACACAAAACAAGAACATAAGGGGAGCAATGCAGCATGCATTTTGGGCAAAAAGATGGTATCTACTAAATAGGAAAACTTATGAAATATGGAAATGCCAATGCAAATATCACTATTAGTTCATTTTATAGATATTACTCTAAGATGTGAAATAGTTACCATTATTTAGTTCCCAGGCAGGATCCATATTTACTACATTAGTTGTGCTACCTTTTTCCATTGCCCTATTAACCCTTTCAGACTATATACAGTGCATTATCTATCAAGAGTTAAGCGGACTCTTAAATAGATTAAGGCAGCTGCTCTGGGGAATACACAACTTGATGACAGGCATTTAAAAGCAATGTCTTTGTTGCAGCAGGAGGTTTATGCAGAGTAGCCTTGAATGGAAATGCCAGACACAGAATGGCACGGCAGTGTTCAAACTCACAGCAAGTATAAACAGAAATCTCAGATAAGAACAGAGCGGTGTGAATAGCAAAACATCAGGTGTGAAAAGAGATAGGTGTTTAATGAGTGGAAAAAGCAAACAGAGGTGGAAATTAATAGTGTTCAATAAAATCTCCTTTCAGGCCACCCTTATCTCCTTAATAAAGATACCGCATGCATGCCAGTCTCATTGTGAACATGGGAATTGTTCCTTTTGTTACATGTCAGTCTCATTCCACACACTTAGGATTTTTATAACACTTCACAACTTTTTATTTTTTAAATATCAGTTCCTTCTAAGGGGAACAATCTAAGTAGTCACATAGGATGACCACATCAGCCATGTTTTCCAGGACACATATAATTTTTTACATATTGCTGACCACCCCAGATAAAGTGCTGCCACGTTGTATGGAGATTGTATAGCTGACTAATTGGTTCCCTTCCATGAGTCTATACATGCCACATACTGCAGGCCAGCACTTAATCGCAGCAGGATTTGTTTGTATGTATGTATGTATGTGAGCATGGATGTGTACTTGTGTGTGAGCATGCATGCATAATTGTGTGTTAGCATGCATATGTAATTGTGTGTGTGTGAGCATGGATGCGTAATTGTGTGTTTACATATGTGGGCCACAGTATATATTGGAAGGGGGGCAATGAAGGCAAAGACAAGTTGTTTGGGGGCAATGATGGCATATAACTGTTGGGGGGGCCCGGGGGACTTTTAGCACCAGGGCCCTGTGGTTTCTAGTTACACCCCTGCAAGAATATATATATATATATATATATATATATATATATATATATATATACAGAAGGAATGCAGCACTAGCTTAGGAGACATGATCCAGTCCTAGCCTAAGCAAAGAGAAAAGAGATAAGAGGCTGCCTTCAAGCAAAGTAGCAGTCAGAGCCACAGCCAGTTGCTCCTTGAAAGGTCACAGATAGATAGCAGCAGCAGCAAGTATTTCCCTGTAAACACACAAAAAGTGTAGTGCTACTCCCATACCTCTGGGCCCCATAAAGTGCACCACCATTTCCCTAGCAAACTTTTGGGTATGTCCTGTTCAGGTTGTGGATCCCTTTGGGAGGTAAATACATCTGGTTTGAGTGGTTACAATTTGAGGTGGAAATTAGGTTGTTGTTACTTTGTTAAACACGAGGCAATCACAAGGCAATAAAAATGTTTATTCTACATTTATAACTGTGTGTTGTCGTCATACAGCAAAATATCCATAGAGAGGCATATGATTTTATGTATGTCCTAGCTAGGCACACTATCTTACATCCTGGTTAGACAACCTGCTAGGTGGAAGCACCACCATCTCTAAGTCCCCTGATCTCCCAGAAGAGCGAAGGTGGAGGATTTACCTGTTAAAGTGTCCAGTTAAGAGAATACTTTGTCCAGAAGAGCGCAGTGCTAGGCACTGGACAGAACCCATTACACCCCTAGGCCTCTGGTAGAGGACGCGAGATTGAGGAAGACACATATCATCCATAGGGGTGAGAAGGGAGTTTATAGCGCTGTATATGACCCCAGATGTCAATGCAGAAGCCAATACAGAATATCAGAATTAGATTTCATAGGAGCATACATTCACATACATTCTAATCAATTACATATACTGACTATATACACTGATCAGCCATTACACTGACAGATAAACTGAATAACACTGATAATCTTGTTATCATGGCACCTGTCAGTGGGTGGGATATATTAGGCAGCAAGTGAGCATTTCATCCTCAAAGTTCATGCATAAGAAGCAGGAAAATGGGCAAGCGTAAGGATCTGAGCGACTTTGACAAGGGCCAAATTGTGATGGCTAGACTGGGTCCAAGCATCTCCAAAACTGCAGCTCTTGTGGGGTGTTCCCTGTCTGCATTGGTCAGTCATCAAAAGTGGTCCAAGGCAGGAAAAGTGGTGAACCGCTGACAAGGTCATGGGGGGCCAAGGCTCATTAATGCATGTACGGGTAAAGGCTGGCCCATGTGGTCAAATCCAACAGACAAGCTACTGTTTTCAAATTACTGAAAAAGTTAATGCTGGTTCTGATAGAAAGGTTTCAGAACAGACATCGCATCGCAGTTTGTTGTGTATGGGGCTGCGTTAGTCGCAGAACAGTCAAGGTGCCCATGCTGACCCCTGTCCACTGCCGAAACCGCCTACAATGGGCACGTGAGCATAAGAACTGGACCCCGAAGCAATGTAAGTAGGTCGCCTGGTCTGATGAATCACATTTTCTTTTATATCACGTGGGTGGCCGAGTGCGTGTGCATCGCTTAGAGAACACATGGGACCAGGATGCATGCATGGAGGCCCCACCTCGCAAATTACAGGAATAAAGGATCTGATGCTAAGGTCTTGGTGCAGATATCACAGCACACCTTCAGAGGTCTAGTGGAGCTCATGCCTTGATTAGTCAGGGCTGGTTTGGTGGCAAAAGGGGGACCTACACAATATTAGGCAGGTGGTCATAATGTTATGGCTGATCGGTGCATATATATATATATATCACTGTGCTGCTTGCTTCATATACCGCATTCTACAGTTAAGAGGCATAATCCACACAACAATCCTATTTTTGTATATTGTATTTTATACAATAGAAGTATACTTTTAGTAGATGTCTGTGTTCATATCCTAACCCACACAGTAAATTACAACACATACAATTATTGAACATATAATTTGTGAAGCAGATTATTTTTTACATCTGTATAAAGATAGCTTTCTTTGTTACATTTTTGTCATTCTCCTGAAAACCCTTTTAAATCAGCAAAATATTGTGTCTAAAAATAATAAATCTAGAAATAATAAAAGTATTAATGGAAATATAATACAGGGCCAAAAAAGCTTGCTTTTCAAATTTGTAAATTAAATGTACCAAACAGTAGATTTTCTTAATGTTGCTGAACAGCGTTGTCTCTCTCATTAGTTTATTACATTCTAATATTTTGGAATTCAAAACTATAATAATGGAAACATTGTCTCACTTGGAGGCCACCCCCCAACTGTTTACAGATGCTTGATTTTTTGTAATTAAATTAACATCTCTTTAAATTATCCCACCCTACCAACACCCGTCTAGAGGTGGGGGCAAGAAGAATGGAAGCTGTTGTCTAGGGATGGGAGCAGCAGACTTGTCTCTCCATGGCACAGGCCTCATGCACCAGGGCCACCATCAAAGGTTTTGGGACCTTTACAGAACAAATGGTCTGGGCCCCCTCTCCAGATGGGCATCCTCCCCCAAATGACCCACCCTTCACACCACTAGGATTTTCTCTTCTACTCATGTTTTTTGGTGGCAAATATGGAGCAGACACACTGTTTGGGGCACTGACCTTGATTTCAAATTTAATAACATACACTATATTGACAAAAGTATTGTGATCCCTGACCATTATGCCAACAGGGGCATCGCCTTCTAACTACACAGACATTAATATGTATTTGCAGCTATAACAGCTTCCACTCTTCTGGGAAGGGTTTCCACAATATTTTGGAGTGTTTCTGTGGGAATTCTTATCCATTAATCCAGTAGAGCATTTATGTGGTCAGGCAGTGATGTTGGATGAGAAGGCCTGGCTCACAATCTACATTCGAGTTCATCCCAAAGGTGTTCGATGGGGTTGGGGTTAGGGCTCTGTGCGGACAAGTCAAGCTCCTTTACATCAAAGTTACCAAACAGTGTCTTTATCGACCTTGCTTTGTGCACTGGGGCACAGTCAAGCTGGAATAGGAAAGAGTCTTCCCCAAACTGGTCCCACAAAGTTGGAAGAACAGCATTGTCCAAAATGTCGTGGTATGCTGGAGCATATAGATTTTCTTTCACTAGCATTAAGGGGCCTAGCCCAACCCCTGAAAAACAGCCCCATACCTTTACCAAACTTTGCAGTCAGGCAGACATTCTCCTGGAATCCACCAAACCCAGACTCTCCCATCAGACTGCCAGAGAAGTGTGATTTGTCACTCCACAGAACACGTTTCCACTGCTTCAGAGTCCAGTGGCAGCGAGCTTTACACCACTTGACCCAAGCTTGGCATTGTACTTGGTTCTATGAGGCTTACATGCATCTGCTCGGCCATGGAAACCCATTCCATGAAACACAGTTTTTGTGCTGATATTAATGCCAATGGAAGTTTGGAATTCTTCAGCTATGGAGTCAATAGAGCATTGGTGACTTTTACACATCTTGTGCCTCAGCACTCGTTGACCCCACTCTGTGACTTTAAGTGGTCTTCCACTTTGTGGCTTAGTTGCTCCTGTTCCTAATGATCAGTCATAACATTATGACCACCCACCTAATGCTGTGTTGGTCCCCTTTTTGCCACCAAAACAGCCCTGACCAGTCGTGGCATCGACTCCAGTAGACCTCTGAAGATGTGCTGTGGTTTCTGGCACAAAGACGCTCCATTAATACCACTTACAGTTGACCCTGGAATGTCTAACAAGGATGCAATTTGATGAACTGACTTACTGCAAAGGTGGCATCCTATCACAGTACCACTCTTATGTTCACTGAGCTCTTCAGAAAGACCCATTTTTTCTACAAATGTTACATAGGCACATTTGAGTGAGTGGAAATGGCATTATTGTCTAGTTAGGACCCGCTGAAGCTAAGTACCCTCATTGATGTTATGCAGGCTTAATTCATAATTTATCTGAAATATCCAGTCATAGCATTAAAAACATGAATAAAACTAAGGTTTCCAGAGGATTTTTCTGTGATTTCTATTTGTAAAAAAAAAACCCTCTGTGGGGTAGTTGCTGCAATTTTTGAACATGAAATCATTTGCCATGTTGCCACTATCCTTCCAAACACATGCATAAACACAAATATGCACACTTTATGGATGACTGACCTTAGACAGGTCAACTGACTTTACTGGTTTTGTCAGGGCTGTTCCTATTGTTTCTGTTTTCCTCTGCAAACTATATATACATCCTGTATGTACAGAGCATGAGTTTGGTGACATAATCTGTAGAATAATGGCAAATGCGCTTGTACAGAGAGAACCGCGGTCTTGCATATCCCATGATAATTTGGAAGGCAGGTGTTCAGCAGCATCACGTAATGCTATGGCACATGACCTCGCACTATGCGGGTGGAAGCTTAGACCGTGTTCAAGAGGGAGTGCTCCCTAACCCAGGTAACTAAAATAGAGAAGCTAATTATGGGAAGCATGTGCGAGACTGGGTGTGATGGATTTGGCAGAGAGCAATTGTGTGGCTGATAGAGATGTGCATGTTTGATTGTGCGTCATTTGGTTGCGATTGCTGTGTACATTAGTTGGGATGCGAGTGGAATGCGAGTGTCAGTATATGTGTGTGAGAGCAGTCAGTAAGTTTGAGTTTACATCAATGTGGCTGTGGGTGGTCAGTATGGGTGTCACACACTCCCCCTGTACTCACACACACAAAAAATACGCTTGATTTCTGAAATGGAAAATGCACATTAGTGAAAATACTGGAAACAGGTAAACATTTTTCTGCTATGATTAATCAGACATTATACGATTATAGTAGGCTACACTCCAACACTGGTTTCCTAATGAAGTTTGCCCTTTAAATGAATTAATGTGTGAATAATATAATTCTGACGGCACTGTATGAAATCGCCTAGGATCATTTGTTTCCTTTGGTATTTATTTAAAGCTAGCAATACAAGAGCCCTAAGATACATCAATTTTCTCCCGGGAGCTGCCTCATTTAAAAACAATTTTTTTTTCCGCTTCTTGGCAAAAACCTGTATCTTGTAATCATGCAGTTACAGCAGCATTTAAGATCACACTATGGTTGATGGATATTTACAAACACAGAAAATGACAGGAGGACCACCTACTCTGCCCTTTCTATTCCTTCAGTAAATCCTCATACTCTAGGATGGAATGAGTAACCTATGATAAATGGTTATTATATATCAAAATGCACTTATGTTACACAAAGTCTGAAAATGGAAAGTGACTTCAGACTATGTTTTAAATAACTATGTAAATTTCTAAATGAAGTTTAAGAAAATGTCTGGGGACATATATAAAGTCACTATTGAGGGCCCATATCTCTGTATACTATACATTGGTAGAGGGCAGGACCCTATATAAGTTCTGTGACATCCCCTGCTGCTACATATGATGTTACTCTGTTACATCATTGAATTTCTTATTTCAACACAGGAAACCCAAGGGCTATAGCATTTCTGGACTAGTGTTAGAACCAGTCAGATCAAGGATTTTCACAATTCTTTGATGTCCACAGCTGGTTTTATCTTTATAACCATGCAATGTCCTACATTAATACATTTATACATTTTACCTGTACCTAGAACAATATAGAACTAGAACTCTTGACAATTTGCATGGCACATGCATGATAGACTTGCTCCTGTAAATACACACACAGTATTTACTTCAGTATCCATTTCCCTCCTGTATGCTTCTTGTGGTGATCCGATCTGGTCCCACAATATGTATCAGTCATCGTCCCTCACTGACACTGATCTCTGAGAAGTGATTTAATTTCTGGGCAAACAGGATCAGTAAAGGAGGAATGTTGCTGTATGTTGCAGAACCTGATTGTATTGCCATTTTGCAGAGATATGAGTTTCTGGACCCTGGAGCAATTGCTGCAGACCCTCACAATGCTGGGGCACTGAAGCAATTGTTCTATGTGCCCTGCCATTAATCCAGCCCTGGCCGATCGTATCTATATGTCGGCTGCGCCCACATAATCAGGTGGCCGTTGGCCTTAAAGTGCCAGTAAGTGCCTCATGATCGTCTTGTGATTTTTCCAGCCCTAATTAAAGGTATTATTATTATTATATTGGCGCAAAGAATAAGTATTCAAAACCAGACACAAAAGTGCATAGAATCTCAATGGAGTCCACCTTACAGAATTAATCCTAAAAAAAAGGAACACTGCAGTCTGTAATGTGTTACTTACAATGATCTCTCAGGGCACAAATAAGTCAATTATTAAGAAAATTAAGTACAAAAAAAATAATGCTAATATTTGAAAACTCTTTGGGTTTGACCCACATTCTTCGCCTTGAAGGGGGAGGAGCTGAACTACACCCATTGGTCCTTGGATGTAGAAATGCCCCTTCCACAGCTAGCTACACCCCTCAAGCAGCTAGACATACCATTGTGTGTGACTAGCATCATCCCCCCTACACAACCACTCTCTCATAAGAGGGAGAGCTTTGGGTAGCCTGCTCAGGGTATTTCCCAGAGCTTGGAACTCCCTGTTCAGGTTCTTAATATTTCTAGGTATAGTTTTCACATATAAGTTTTTTCTGTCTCAGTGGCACATATCTACACTTTTAGTACCTTAGGTTAGAAGCACCATAGTGGCACCCTATACCTCCCTATGACTTATATAGAGACATCTTGGAAGTCAAGCAATTAGCAAATTATGCACCTGTCAATATAAACCACTCACATGTGGTTATTTATTTGTTCTGCTATTACAAACTGGGGAATGAGATGTTTCAAAAGTCTGAAGGCCCTTGAGGAGGAAAATCTCTTAATGATTGCTGCTATTGGTAGTGGATTTGTACACTGAATAAATATGCAAAGAAAGATGTATCTAAATAGTGAGCTGAAGAATCTATATTCTTGAAATCTATGTAGCAACGGATATGTCATGCTGTCTTCTCCGTAAATTAATTACTGCTTCTTGCCTCATTGATATTGTTATTTTTAGAGTACTTGGTTGATAATAATCACCATTAAGTTGACACATGTACAGCGATTTAAAGAGGAAGTCTTTTGATGAAGACCAGAGATGGGCAAAAGGATCATGAGAGTTGTTGAAAGAACATCATGTGGTACAGAGATCCTAATGATTTCAAATGTTTGCAAACAGCAAATGTTGATAGGCAGAAAGCACAGCACTTGGTGCCTGAGGAACCTAGTCCCATCTTAACCCATAGCTGGTTAATATCCCTTTCTAATTTGAGCTGGCAGCACAATGTGTGTGCGGGCAACATTCCACACCAGCAGATGCCTATTCATGTTGGCACACAATGATAATGTTAATCCAAGTCCTGCTTTTGGTCTGGATTATTTTATTTAGACATAGATTTCTGCTTTTGTAAAATCTCCTATATGCTTAACTGTAAATTAATGGAATGAAGAGTATTAACAAAAAAAGTGAGTGAACCCTTTGGAATTATCTGGTTTTAGGCATTGATTGTTCATAAATGTTATGTGATCTACATCTAAATCACAATTATAGACAAACACAATGTGCATAAACTAATAACACACACAGAATTATAATCTTTCATTAAAAATTCACAGAGCTTGTGGAAAAAAGTAAACCCTTGGATTTAATAACTCGTTAAACCTCCTTTGGCAGCAATAACCTCTAAGCACTTCTGACCTCCGCAACTCTGGACATATCTTTTTTACTGTACTGCTTAATCTTAGCCATATTCCTAGTATGTCTGGTGTGAACAGCTCTCTTGAGGTCATTCCTGAGCAGCTGTAATGGGTTAAGGTCGGGACTCTGACTGGGCCACTCCAAAAGGCGAATATGCTTTGTATAGAAGAATTACATAACTTCTACTGAGCTCCAGTTGGCGTTTAGCTTTATGAAACCTTGATAAACTTGTGAATTAACTGTCCCGTGACGATTGCAAGCTGTCCAGGCTCTGAGGTAGCAAAGCAGCCCTACATCATGATTCTCCCTCCACCATTGGGATAATGTTTTCATGTGGGTACACAGTGCCCTTTTTTATGCCATACTGCTCCGTGTTCTTCCCAAACAATTCAACCTTAGTTTCATCAAAAAAATTCCCAGTGTCAAGGTGTTCTTTGGCAAACTTCAGGCGAATTACATTGAGCATTCTGTCCTTGGAGTCATCTTGGCTGGGTGCCCACTTCTAGGTAGGGTAGTCACAGTCCTAACTCGTCTCAATTTATAAAATAAAATGTCTAAATGTGGACTGAAGAATTTGTAAACTATTTGAGATTCCTTTTTAACTCTTTCCAGCTTTATGCAATTTAACAATTCTTGATTGTAGGTCTTCTGAGATCTAGCGCTAAAACTCTAAAACACACCTTGAATCCCGTTTCATTGATTGTACTGCAGGTTTGCTAAAACTTGACTCCCAATAAGCTTTTGTTGAAGTGATTAGCCTAGGGGTTTGCACACCTTTTCCAACACATACTGTGAATATCTGAATGATGTATTCAATATGGACAAGAAAATATTGTATTTGTTCATTATTGTAATTATTATTATTGTAAATGCTGGTAACACCAAAGGGTTCACTTGCCATTAAAGCCAGCAGCCATTTAGTGATGTAACCGTGACACAGTGTGAGCTGCTATGTTACAACTATGTTCTTTGGTTACAGTGTTGTCTGTATGTGGTACACCTATTGCACATGCCTCAGCACAGTCTGTTGTCTCCAGGTTAAATCCAGAGTCCTAAGTATATACTCGATGAAATCTTTTATCTCACTTCAACTTACCTGTAACTCACTGTAAATGAACCCCAGAAAGTAATTTATAATGATGAAGGAGATGCAACATGAGGGACAAACCCAGTGAGCTCCTGCAAGGAGGGCTGAGCTGGAGCTGTATAATGCATATATAAATCAGTAAGGAGAGTTTTAACAAATCTCCCACATTACTTTTGAGTAAGTGCTTAGTTTCATTTATTTAATACAATAATATGGGATATTACCTGCATTTGGAGTGCAGAACCTGTATACTTCTTCACAGCCAACTCACACTCCCACTTTTTTGTAGGAGAAATCTAAGACACAACATCTCTTACTCTCATTGAAATTCTGTCTATAGTGAACAAAACATGTTGTCTAGGTTGATACTCTGAATGGAGTCAAATACAAAGGTTTAAACAATCAACACAGATACAAATCAAATTAATTTTATTTCTAATCACCCAGAAGAAATCAAACAGTTTCCTTTAAAACTGAATATCTCTTCAGGTCAAGCTCTATGTAATAGCTCATATACAACTATTTACATAATTTATATAGCTTCTCCAAAAGCACATCCCTGTCATAGCTGAGAGCCGTTGGGGAGAGAAATATGCTTTCAGATACAAATGTGTCAGAATGTATTTCTGAGGGACATTAAGAGGTCATTTTTACCCTTTAATAGATAAAAGGGCAAATTTTTTTGTCACAACACATATTCTAACTTTATATTCTGAGATCCAACAATAAAAAGTAAATACTTTTGCATGACTACTTAGGTCATTAGCCTGCAATCCTACCCTACCATTTACAAAACCAGCTTCTTATAATAAACTGACAGCTGTAGGCTAAAATCTTCCGGTGCACACATCAGGCTACCATGAGCTTTCATCCCAGGTACCATCAGACTAGGCCATACCGCATACCGTCCTTTTTCAAAGCCCTTAAAGCCATTAATAACACTGGGGAGCGCTGACCAGGGACATCCAAGAACCTCAGCAATAGCTCTTACAATTAAAGCCGGAGCTGCACCTCAGCGCTCTCAAGTTTGCAACACAATGATGAACATATCCAAGCCTATAAGCATCAACTAAACTGTATTGTCCCTCATAAGATTTGAGTTATCACCCTCAATTTCCTTATGCCTAACTACTACTCCTGCCTGTTGAGAAAATTAGAAATACTGGAATCTGGCTTCCTATGAGTACACACACGCACTTTATACCTGTCAGAATAAGCCCAAAAGACCCTGGAGTCAATTACCACCCGCACACCGCTACTTGTTTAAACAGTTCAAGCCACCTACCAATATCTTGCCATATGGTTTGAATAAGGTCTGTGGCCCCTAGCTTACCTACAATATACAACCCCATTCTGCTTAGCAAAACTAGTCAAAATAGGAACAACTTCTTAAAGTTAACAATGTTTAGGTAAACCGGAACTCACTGCAAATTGCATAAGCCATGCCATAGAACTTTAACAATATCATCCAATTGAAAATCCAAGAGTCCTCCCATACAGTCTCTCCTCAGCTGACTGTGCTGCCCACGTCAACCAAGGATCAATAAGGATAACAATGAGGGTATTCACCTGACTAGCCACACACCTTGAGCTGCAACTGGTGTGCCACCCAGGACTTAACGACCCCACTACTAAAGGATAGCCAGAGAGACACACTGCCGCTGATGCTGGAGGTCAAGGGTTCCAAGATCATGAACTGTACATCAGATCAGGAGAGGAGAGAGAGGGAGTGTGAGACATAGATTAGGGGCAATGAAGACAGAAAGAGAAGAAACGTGGATAGTGAGAGGAAAACGGAGGTAGAGACATAAGAAAGAGGGAGAGAGATAAAAAAGAGGTTAGTGAGAAAGAGGAAGGAGAAAGAAAGAAAGGAAGAAAAAGAAAGAAAAAAAGAAAGGAAGAGAAAAAAGAAAAGGTTAACATCATTTTAATGATGTGCATATATGCTAGTTTGAAATATTGGCTCTAGATGAAAAAAAAAACAGGGCTACACTATACTATACTTGCAAAATTTGGTAGTTGGTGCATCTTTTCATCCTTTGGCTGCTTCGACCACCACTGTCTGTCAACTGTCACATTACCCACAGGTACAAGGGATAAGACATCCACAAATACCCCCTTCTATATATTTGTCTACCTTAAGGCAGACTGGGCCTTAAGCAGGACCAAGGTCTCTTTCCCCAGACCCTCTTCCCACCCTGGTGTGGCTTGTGGTTTCTCCCACAGCCAGCATCTGTGCCCTGTCTAACAGTACCAAAAGGAAGACAATGCCATTGTCAGGCAGGAAAGTGCTCAACAAGTTCTCAGGCTGTCTGTCTCTAAATTATTCCATGGTTTCTCAAATAAGCCCAATGTGGCTGCTAGGAAGTCAATTTTACCACAGTGGATTCAGACATCCTCACGGACTCAAGCAGTACTTAAGTCGAAACTCTTGTTTCTCGTGAGAATGGACTGGTTGGAAAACAGTTTGGCAAAACAATGACGTACCAAAAGGTTTTTTAAACAATGGGGAAGCTTAATAGATGGCTTGGATGAAATTACCAAGATTAGAATTAGTGATACCTTCAAACGCAATCCATGGTACTGCTCTGAACTGTTATTACAGCAGGGGCAGTGTGAGTGATACTCCTGTTCTGGGGGCAGATGTGGTACGGTTCTGCATTAGGTGAAAATGCAGACTGTGGATAGAACACGATTGGGATGAGGACACAAGCCTTTTAATGACCGAGAGACAGAAGAAAGGACAACAGAACATAAGACTGGTTTAATGTTATTTTATTGGCTAATGTAAGTTTAATTTAAAAAAAAGGAACCAAAACATTTTAAGAATTAACTGTAACATTTGGCTATAATAATCTGGGAGAATGCCCCATGGGAACTAGCAGTGGTTGCAATCAAAATGCTGGATTTTTTACTTCTGATTTGTTTGAAGATAGCAGTGCATTTCAGCATACTCTTGGATTCAGGACTGCTGTGGGAAATGAAAAACATAAAGGGCATTAGGCTGTAGACACTTTAATGCATGTAAACGTTTCCATAACACAGATTTCACTGAACGTTTCTGCTGATGGTCAAGCTGGGATTCTGCTATAGGGGGTCTAGCCAAGACATTGGTTATTGTATTAATGTCTTTGTTTTGCAATACAAAATGTATGGTTCTTAACTTCAATAAAAAAGTGAAGGAAAAACTTGACTGACCAGACTCAACTTTAGTTGCATGCCCTGAAAATTTGTGAGTTGTGTGTGTGAGGGCGTGTGAGTCCCTGCAACTTTACATTTTGCATGTTACAGAAGAGGGCACGCAAATTCAATGTTAACTTGCATACCCTCACCTGTAAATCACAAAATTGATTCCCTGCATTATACCCTATTTAAAATAAAAGGGGGCAGACAATTGCCTCCCCCTTCAACTCACCTCATGCAGAGTGGGGTAGGGGGGAGGTATATGGCCTTTAAACCCCCTCTCTCATCTCCTGCTAATAGGAGTGGGTGGTAAAAATACATGTAAAAGACTTAAATCAAATAAAAAAATACAATTTGTATTTAAAGTTGCAGGCAACTTAGTACACTTAGTACATTTTTAAGTTTGTGTGCTTATTTAAACATGCATGCACTCATATACTCACATATCCTACATGGCAGTATATGTTTCTTTTTTTTGCAATTGCTTATTCAAGTTGGATTAAGTAAATTTGCAAATACATTTTAGAGCACTTTTGTACAACAGAGTAACAAAATAGCTGTAAAAATGCCACTAAATCCCCAAAACACACCTTCCCCCCTACAATGTTCCCCAAAAATCCAAGCAAAGTATTACAAATGCTAGAAATGGCATTTTAGAGAAATCATTCTTAAAAGCTCTGATCTCCTTAGTAAACTATCCAATAGAGGTGGTTGCACACACTGCCCACATTGGTAACAGTATACAGAAAGGTTGAAATTGTGATAAGCAAACTGTTAGTCCAAAATAAGCATGTCACCCAGCATGGCATCCTTTTTGCACCCCTCTTGTGCCTTACAATATTTTAAGTTTTCAAGTTTGCTTTTTTTTTAATGAATTTGACATTATCCATTTTTATTTGTTGTTTATTTATAATTCTGTTTATTGCAGAAAAAGCGGAGGTACAAACTATCTAAAACACCAGTGCCCTTAGCTTACTAGTTTTCCAGCAAATAATACAGTGTTACTTGTGTAGATAGAAACCCCATCTAATCAGTGAGACTCTCTGTGTAATTATTAGGGCTGCTCACTTTTTGCAAGCATCTGTGTCCTATGGTATCCTATGATATTCATTTGTGGGGTTCGCAAGAATAGAGGCGACAACTCCACTAACAAGGGAGTAGTGTAAGATCTCTCTTCACTGCCACCCAGACCTGCCAAGCAATCTAAAGTGCTTCACACTGTAGATAATACAAGCTGATAACAGGTGGGAAGAGTCCTGTGCTTTCTTGTTATACGCTATAATTAAATTGATTATAATAATTAGTACTGACTCTAATTTCCATCTACTTTTATATTCTGCTTTTAAAAGCATCCGAATATTCTATTTTTTTTTTATATAAATTGGTTTTCAAAATACTGTTTTTGTATGCAAGAAAAAAAAAACTACTTTGCAGAAAATGAGCATTTATCAATTCTGGTTCCAATGTGATGTGTCCATTAAACACAGCTGCTTAATTGGAGAAGAGAAAATGTTGGTCTACATAGAACCTTTCACCTACCACTGCAAAGTCAACGTGGTACAATTTGCATGCAATTATTAATATTTAGAATATGGTTAACGACAGCAGGAGCCTGTCTAAATATTCTACACAATTAACTATTTTTACACTACAGAATAAAACATTAAGCAGGATTTTGTTAGGATGATTTTTTTTAAAAATCATTATTTTATTGGTGTATATACCATACAGAAGACACATATATAGGAAACATTAATAAATGAATAAAATTAAAACAGTATTAAAAGAAGAGTACATCAAAACCTCACTGTCCCACTTCTAGCTAGCCCTAGTGCTGGATAAGTTTAATTTTTATTAATTTTAATGCTATAGTCTGTAGTATACAAAATCCATAAATGTACACAGTTTAATGGAATATACTAGCAATAGCCTAAGGGGGGGGGGGTCAGAACAAACATACAAGTACATTTCCTCATACATGTGCTTAACAAATATGCATTTTGCATAGACAATGACACAGAGAAGTAAACAGGTGTACAAAATATACATGCATGTATAATAAAGCTGTAAGTCAACATTTTTGAGAAAGCAGGTAATGAGAGTGGCAAAGAAACACACGAAAAAAATCTTCTGATTGGCTTCTTTACATATTCAAGAGAGAACTAGATTTAAAATCATGGTCATTAAACAGAACATGCACAGATGAGAATAAATGAATGACAACCCAGAGTCTAATATATATAATATGTAAGTAGAAATACCTAATTCCATAACAATACCTGGTAACTTAGCTCACGGGTCTGGGAATCACAAAAGATTATCTTACGTGAGAACACTCTAGATTTTGCCTGAAGTCTACAGAAGAAGCCCTGGTCCATGTCCAGTCCCAGCCCACATTCAACTTACTGCCTACTAGGGTGACCACAAAGGCCATGTTTTTCACATATTACAGAACAGCACATGTAAGGTGGTGTCCTGCAGTGCATGGGATGTATAAACTCATGGTAGAGAATTACTTGCTTATACATCCCACAAATTGCATCGTAAAAAAAAAATATGTCCTGGAAAACATAGCTGATGTGGCCACTCAACTCCCCATCCACTTTGCTCTGATCCCACTAAAGGATGTCTGAGCTAGTCATGCCCTTCCAAAAAACCCTATTTCAAACGAGGTACAGACCAAGGTAACCTTCCTGGGTGGCCAACTAAATGGGAAAGACATTTGTTGACACTCGCAAACAATTATAAACCTGTTAATGGAAGATGATTAGAAAGCTAGCAGTCAAGAGCCAATTAAAATGCTTTCTGGAACGCCCTACGAATTATTTTTTTTCACCTATGTCTCTGTTGCCAAATATAACGTAATTTTAGACTGTGTCAATGCGAGTTTTACTCATATCTTTACAACCCAATAATGTTGACAATGTTTCTGGTGTGGTGCGCAAGCAAAGAGCTAGCAGATTGCTGTCTGCTACCTGGCCAACACTGTCCTCCCATCATAGGAAAATAATGTGTTATTGATGGAAAAGGGAAAAAAAAAACATATTAAAAAAAATATCCATAGATTAATCTTACCTGAGTTTTCATTTTGGTAATCCCAAGTGTTATTTATTTTTTTATTACCTTCATTTCTGTGAACCTACAACAAAGAAATCAGAATGCATATAAAACAGAAAATGTATCCAGGAGCAAATTTAAACTAGAACAATTTATAGCTTTGGAAAGTAGAATGTTCTCCCTGATGTTTAGATTTATAGAGTGTACAGACTAATATGCATTTATATACACAGATATGATGAATACACACATATATAAATATATATTACAGCATTTTACTATATATATATATTTTTCTATGTATATATATATATATATATATATATACAAATTTGAGCTTCTCTATAGATTTGTATTGCTCTCCCCACTCTTGTATAATGTCTCCGTCAATTACCATGCACATGTTCAGTGAAATGTTAATAAAAATATACATGCAGTTTGCAGAAAGCCTATGAAATTATGATTAGTGTTTATTTTCTCATATGTCTGTGTCTCTGTCTTCTTACAGCAGGTGAAGGCGAATGAGTTTCAGCTTGATTAGGATGAAAGAATATCTCTATGAGAAGCCTCTTCGTCTGAATGGCTGGATGTGGATAATTTACTATAATGTTCCAGGTGTTTGAAGAGCTGACGGTGCATGGCAGATAAGCTTGTGTGGAGACATGCATTGTGGGAAGTAGAAGAAGCAGCTGTGATGAAAATTCACAAAATCAAACCTATTGACTTGTGAGCTATGGAAATTAACCTCTTGCAGTATAATGTGGGCTAGGACTTGTGGGATAGGTTAACTATTACAGTTACTTTTGCTTGATACGCCACCCCTGGGTTTGATACATTTAAATACTGTCTTGTTTTCTGCTTTTGAGGTCCTACATGTCTTTCTCTATGCTACCGTACAAATTTGAATAGTGGATTACCTAGAATACATTTTGTGATAACATAACATTTTACAATAAATTATAGATTATTGTTCAGTTTGTGTGTAAGCTTTCCTTCCACCTCTTACTTAGGTTGTGAGATAGTGGTAGGCTGTGCATTTTGGAACAATGAAAACATATACATGGGTCAAAATGAAGACAAATAAAATGTACATATACAATATAATGCTGCTACACAGGGATGGTTTTCTTTAATAAAAATATGCCAAGTCAATTGATTATGGGTTGTCATTCAGTGTTATGTAGGTCTAGAACAGGCACAGAACCGCACATAAAACATGCGACTGGGTGGAAAGAGACTAATGTCCCTTAAAGGCAATTCTTGCCAGGCTGTAGCTACAAGGAACATCAGTATGTAAAATACATAAAATGAGTTTGATTTTTCATAGTGTACATTCTACACACTGTGCGGTGCACTTGACAAAGCATGTAGCATTCTTGAGTGTCTAATTTTGAATAACCAATCTTGCAACAGTGACGGAACAAAAAATGTAAAGGCCAACTTATATACCCTTTATAGATTTAAATAGCTGTGTCTTGTCACTGTGCATATGGAGAATTAGGATTTACTAATATTGTGAAGCATTTGTTCCAATGCTGCATAAAATTCAGGTAGTGGTATAATATACAAACACAAACTAATAATCAGTAACATTAATCATTACCAGCAGATGTCTTCAATGTCATTTTCAAAGTGTCTACCTCCGCAGCAATGAGCCCCGAGTAATGTTTATCTTTCCTTCATGAGAGATATATATTTAGCTTGAAGATTATTATTATTATTTATTAATTCATATAGTGCCATCTTGTCTCATCGTGAAGCTAAACAGGACAGAACAAGCAGTGCATTGTATAACGATTTGATGAAGAAGTTCAGGAGAGCCCTGCTCAACAAGCTTTTAATCTAGAAGGAGGTAGAAGTATATTACACAAGGTTCCTAATGTAGTTTAAATGAGTGTGTTGATCATGCTAATCTGAATTTCCAAGGAACTGAAAGTTCTCCACCCTACAATAATTAGTTCACAGAAAAAGGGAATTTTAACAGGTTCCAAATGAAACAAAAAAATCTCATAATTCGTATTTAAGTAGAAAACTAGTTCGTCCTTCCACAACAACCTGAGAGACACACCAAAGCATTTACTTTTTAAGTTGATCAGATCTATGAAAGCCATTCCCCTTTAAGACGTATTCTAAGCTCAATTAAGTCCATGATGAAATGAGCCTGTCTATCTGGCCATAATAGTAAGCCCAGTGATTTATACTGAATGAATGTTTCCCAAGCGAACTATTGGTTTTTACTATGTGACAGTTCCCTCGCAAATTACGTTCGGAGCAAAGTGTTGAATTGGAGAGCTGCTACACTAAACCAAACCATTCTGGCTTAGATCAGGAAGAGGGTCCACTCATGTATATTAAAATGCTGCCCATTGCATTAAAAATACACAACTCCATTAAGCTGCAGTAAATTACCGCAGTAAAAAGAAGATGGAAATTACAATGTGCGCAATCATCTGCTCTTTATTTCCTTCTTAGTATTTTAATGATATGCTGAACAGTGATAGAAAATGACAATAAATGCAGAAAAAAGTATTCTCAATATTTTTTCACATACAATTTGTTGCACCTTATTTTCCTCCACCTAAATCTGGTGGAAAACAGTTTTCTGTAAAGATAAAGTGGAAATCTTTTCTGTAAGTGGCATATTTATAGTGGTGCAATTTTTGTCTAGGCTGTCTAGGCCCTAGGGTGACAAGTTCCAGGGGGTGGCCGCCCCTCTGCCGCATAACTGGGTGACTGATCATCCTATTGTATTTTGCACTCTTAGGATCTTTCCATGGTAGAATAAACTGCATACGTTAGGAGGCTCCACAGCTCGCATACATCTAAGCTTGTGTTGGTGCCTGCCTTCTGGGGAGGGAGCATGGTCAAGGTTACGCTGCCTTCAGTAATGAATCCTTCCACCATGTGGTATGCATAAGGAATGTGTGACCAGGGGTCATGCGCATGCCCGTAGAGCCGTAGATGATTGACCAGTTATGGGAATAACAAACACCTTATGTGTGAATACATACTTATCTGTACAGTGCAAGTATGCACAAGCACAAAAGACTCATACAAAAGCTACATACATTCTATGATGCTTTATACAGAAACAACCAAATTCCTACAGGTTTTCCTTACACCAAATCTTTTCTGAGATTGTAAATGTTAAAGTAGTCGGAGAAAACTTTGCTCCAAAATGTTAATAAAATAAATAGAGAACAAACCCAACAATGAAGATTAACTATTGAGCACAAATAAAGCCATCAAACCCCAGTTCTACAAGGGGAGACATCATAAGCAAAGATGCGAAAGGGCTTGCTTCAGTTGTTTGTTTCATATATAACGTACAATTGGAGTTGGCTCTGATGACAGGCAACCCTGATAAACTGTTATGACAGTCTTTCAGGCTAATGGCCGAACAGACTGCACCCTGGAGAGAAAAGCAGGAGTGCGCCTTGGCTGAAGCAGTACTAAAATGCAGTGTTGTCAATGTTTGTGTGCAGGATAAGAGCGTCCAGGCATTTCTAATGAGAGGTTAACCGTGTCCCTGAAGTAATTACAACCCCCATTGACGAGGTAGTTAGTAATTAGAGGATTAGGCCTAATGAGCCTTACCTGAAAAGGTTGTCATGGTGACAGCCTTAGATCATGTCAGTCCAAGTTTTATAATTTACAGCATAAAATTATGATTTCCATTTTCTTTTCAGACTCTCTGTGTAATATTGACGGTGCTAATGGATTTAGTAATATATTCAATAAATATTTACAATGTTCAGATTAACAGAATATTAGAAATTGTTTCTATAGTTATCCAAGCGCCTCTTAATGGCTGTGGGAGTCCATGTACAAAAAAACATACGAGACAAAGGTAAAGAGACAAGCATTGGGATAGTCATAGTGAGGAGGAGTATGCTGCATTAAAGCCTTTAGGGTTTCCGTGTTGGGCTGATTTCTGATATTTTACTTGTTTTGGTATAAAAGCTATGGTATATGGTCAAACTTTTTCACTGCCTAGGCAAAATGTGGCTATAGACAGGATGGACAGGGAAACTGATCTGCTCTCAGCTGCTGTTATCTGAGTTACACTCCTATAACTCTGTAATGATTTCAAGGGGAAGTAGAGACATTCCAATCTGGTCTTATGCCTATTAAGCCAGGTGGCTTTTAGCACGTTTAACGCTTTATCTGATCATGCAAGAATCTAGTGGCAGCTAGAGAGGAATAACGGGGAGAATGCTGCAGGGTATAAAAAAGTGAAGAGAAGAAAGTTTTCTGGCCAGATGAGTATGAGAGAAAAATATCAACATCTCTAACCCAAGAGATGTGCTTTCCCAGAGAAATGAACATGACAGGACTGTATCCATGTCAGTCACAGCACTAATAAGGAACATTTATCAATGTTTATAAAAAATGTTGATAGCATGTTTTTATAAACCCATAATGTGTAAAACCAACCACACATGAAATTAAGTAGGGTGAGTGGGTCTCGTTGAAGGTTATGGCTGTAGTGGATGTGTCCAACAACCTGTGGGTTTTTTTCCATTAATTTTTTCACTCTGGCCCATCAGCATTTACAAAAGCAAGGGACAAGAATTATATATATTAGTGTGCTGGCGACATTTTAACTTGTCAGTAGCAGCAGTCACAGACCGATGAGTGTTGGAGTTTGAGACAGTTAATGACAGTTACAATGAGCACTCCCCAGAGCAAAGATGAGCAGCCATTGTCAGATGAAAGCAGCAAATCTATTTTTGGTCTAGAAGAAAGTGTGGAAGAAGAGGGAAGTTCTACTCTTGCAGCAGGCGTGGGCCTTAATGTGCATAGCACCTAGCTGTAAAAGGATATGGTTATCAACAATGCTGAATGTTATGAGCCATAGGAGGAGGAGGAGTCAAGCAACATTTCCAGTAATTTCTCTTTGCAGAAGCAGCAGTGTATTTTTGCCACTAGTTCCCCTACATTCACTAGCAGCATTATTGCCACCAACATCACAACCATCACTAATATAA
Source organism: Spea bombifrons (assembly GCF_027358695.1). Taxonomy (NCBI): domain Eukaryota; kingdom Metazoa; phylum Chordata; class Amphibia; order Anura; family Pelobatidae; genus Spea; species Spea bombifrons. The sequence continues at coordinate 113,424,884 of NC_071087.1, read as the reverse complement.
CATAAAACATTAGTAGCACTGCTACCTCGCCGTACTAATATGTGGGATTTAAATCTCCCCACACTAGCACCTCTCAAACGCTCAAAGCCTACTTTGAAGAACTGCCACTACCTTCTTCTCCTGACCCTCTAAGTAATTGGGACCAGAATGCGGTTATCTGGCCTGGTCTCTCCATTGTCCAAGGGGATTCTCTGAGACAGATAACATTCTCAGCCCCCCGCATCTGGTGGAGCAGCCGACTTTCTTGAAATTCAATCTGCCCAAATTAGGCTACCCAGCACTCAATATCCTGCATCAAGTGGCCGCATATGTTTCAGTCCTGCACCAAGTGGCTAGAGGTGTCTGTCTTCCAATGCCTGCCCTCGGCCAGTGCTTTACAGCAGCTCTCCTTTTTCCTTCCTTACTCTCAGGGGAGAGGATGGTTCTTTTAATTTTTCAAATATTGGGGAATTTCTGTCTTGTGGCAAGTGACTGGATGTTTCTGTTTGCTGCTCCTCTGTCTCCTTCCTTAAATACTGGGGGAAATTCAGTCCTGCAGCAGGTAGCTCGATGTGTCTGCCTACCTGTGCCTGTACTGTCTCTGTTGCTGCTGAGGCTCAGTTTCCTTCCTTACTCTGAGGGATCAATTATTTAAATATTTTTCTAATGTTGGGGGAAGTTCAGTGCTCCGTATACCACAAGGCTATATGTGTGTATCAGTGTCTAGTATACACATTGCCCTACTACTGCTGTTGCTGCCTTATCACCTTCCTGACTCTAGGGGATCCATTCATCAAAATGGTCCAATTTTCTGGAGAAATTCATAGCATGCTGCTAGATGTGTGTATGCATTTCTGCAGTACTGTTGCTGCTGCTGGTGGTTCTGCAGTGCAAAATCCAATCTGGCTCTCTTCCTAAACTTTGAGATGGTGCTCCTGTAAGTGAAAGGTGAGTCCAGAAGTTGTCAGGGACCCCCCACCATTGGCAACGCACCCAAATGTCAAATCTGAATCAACAAAAGTCCCCAAATTTCATCTGCACTGAATGGCCAGAAAAACTAAATTTGTTGCCCAAAAGCGAATGTGGAAAAATTGCCTCTGAATAACTTTCGCCTGCGGTGCCTAAGTCTATTATGTGATGTGTTTTGTGCTGGAAAGGCCCTCTTATGTGATTTATACACAAATTCATGAGTAAAATACTGTGCTCATTTTATCCGCATTCTACACCTTAGTATTTATGAGTGTGAATACAGCAGATAAATTTATGTGTACTTAATGGGCATAAAGCAGAGGGCAGTTAAACACTGTGCTAGTCAAGGGATAGGTTCAGATTTACATGTAAATGTGCTTTTTTCTTTTAAGTCCAGCTACTTTCATTATTAAAGTGAAAATGACATTTTTAAATCATTGTCTATTTAATTATTTACATTTATCTACACCAATGACCACAGACTGGACTGAACTCTCTGGCTAGTACTTGTAATTCATTTGACTACTAGGGCTCACATTGTGTACAAGAAAACACTGAAAGGCTGCTTGTCTAATTATATTTGGCCTTGCTTTACAATTTACTTGTACTGTAAATTGTTTTAAGTCCTGTGTACATTATAGGTAACATGCAGTGATATACCGTATTTATCGGCGTATAACACGCACTGGTGTATAACACGCACCCCCATTTTTGAACAAAAAAACTGAACAAAAAAAACTTCATCAGAATCACTGCTATCTGGGAAACCACACACACACAGTAAGACACACACAAAGTAAGACACACTCACACTCAGACACACACACCCTAAACCCCCTTCTCAGGATCTCCCCTCTCTCTCCCTAACCCCACCCCGGTCACTTACCTTCAACTCCTGTGTTGGAAGCGTGAGGCGTTTGTCTCGGGTGCCGGCGCTTCACTGCTGAGCGCCAGCACCCGAGACAAACGCCTCACGCTTCCAACACAGGAGTTGAAGCGCTGAGGCAGGCGGCGGCTGAGGCTGAGGCAGGCGGCGGCGGCGGCTGCTGCTGCTGAGGCTGAGGCAGGCGGCGGCGGCTGAGGCAGGCGGCAGGCGGCGGCGGCTGAGGCTGAGGCAGGCGGCAGGCGGCGGCGGCTGAGGCAGGCGGCAGGCGGCTGAGGCAGGCGGCGGCGGCGGCCGCCAGCAGAGGAGTCCTGGATTTCTGTCAGTCAGGGGGGCCCGAGAGTTGCCGAGCGGTCGTCTTCAGCAACCGCTCGGCACCCCTTGGGCCCCCCCTGACTGGCAGAACTCCAGGGCCCGGTCGCAGTTGCGACCCCGGTAGTTCCGCCACTGGCTCTAGGATTTATCGGCGTATAACACGCAGGTAGGGTTTCAGCTTCATATTTTAGTTAAAAAAGTGCGTGTTATACGCCGATAAATACGGTATATATATTGATATATATATATATATATATATATATATATGCAGTTCTTTAAGGATATATCCTTTAAGGATGGTCATAAACATTCAAGGATATAGTGTGTCTAATATTCTGTTTTAGAATTGTCTTCCCCCTGAACTGAATGTTGCAGAACATTGCTTATTATAAAAGCATTTATAAATGATGACTATCTACTCCAATGATCATCTATCTCTCTGTAATATGATAACAACACAATGATTTCAAGTAAAAAAAAAAACATTTTTATTTTTATAGAATGTTGGCTGTGACAGATATCAACCACAGGCAGAAAAGACATTCTCCTAAAATGTATGAAACCATATCTGGTTTGGTGGATCATATGCTTACCACATATGAAATGCCCAAAGTATATAGTCTATGAGGTCAGGGGATAACATTTCCTATTAAGAACAGTGGCTTTCATTTGTTGGCTTCTCGTTTCTTTTCCACCCAAGGCTGATCAACCGATCAAGAATTTCCAGAGATATTATTTTTCATAGAGTCCGTAGAATTATCTAACAGTGTAACATCTTGTGTCTTCATGTTTAGACTGCATATACAGTATATCGTAAGTAAAAATATATTTAAGTATGTGTTATACCCATTTAATTCTGTTGCTGTGATTAAACAGCTATCACCGAGGACATGAGAATATGATTTCATGTTCCACTAGACTAAAAATCATACCCAAGAACTCTCAGTTTCACCCGGAGGCTCTTGTGCTTAGAGCCAATTACTTTGGCCCCCAGAGCAGTGTTTTATTTTTGGGCCTGGGAGAGACATTTAGCCCTGCCTACTTGTAGCTAGTTCCCACCCACTCTTGATCCATTAAGGTCTTTTGGGGACTATCCTCGCTCATGTGCATGACTGGCACGTCTCTTGAAAAGAACCTCCGCCCAGCATCTTATAAAAAGAAGGAGAAATAGAACCTTGTGGAACAGTTTCTGGAAAGTTGTTCACTAAAGACTTAGAAGAAGCAGTGCTTATATTGTTTACACTGTCTTAGAAAAACAGTTTTTCTGAAATCACATTTATTACAATATGAATCCAGTGGAATTATGCTCTAATTACACTAAAGTTACTTTTAAAGCACTCACTAGTTGACCTCAAATAGGGCTGTGTGACGGAAGCTATAATCATGTCCAAGACCATTCCGATAATGTAGTGGTTGCTAGGAGGTCAGTTCTGTATAAGTGTATAAGAGTTAATAGACATTCTAATCATGCTCCTACATACCAGAAGAACATGATTAGCATGTCTATTAACTGTTCTAAGCCCAGGAGGGCTGCTAATATAATGTAATGAGATGACATCAGTAGATTTGTGCAAAGACAATCATGGGTTATGTTTAAAGGGCATTGCTGGTCCAAAGTTGCAAACTAGTGAAGCAAGAATATTCAATTTATTGCCAGGTTGTTAGGCTTCTTTTAGTTGTATTATTTATGATTTATGAAACACATATGCCACAGTGACAAAACAAAGACGTCCACAGAAAATCCTTTCAGTAATTTGGTTGTTTTAAGAGGTAGTAAAGCCTCATGCCAAAGATGCCAATATGACGCGATATGAACGTAAACTGCATGAACAGTTACTGTGTCAATGATCACATTGTCATAGTGTGATCTGGAAAGCAGCGCTTCTTCAGAATTACTGTGTGATTAGAAGGCAGAAAGTAGAAATAGTTTTTACTTTTAAAAAAAGAGTGGTAAAAAATAACCCCAGTGTTGTCATCATGGCATCACCAGAGAGTAACCTCTAGTTAAAAGAGTGATCTCTGGGGTCTACAAAGACCTTTAGCTATTTAGTGTATAAATGGTTTCAAAGCCCTACGTGTCCTGACAAAAAAATGTAATTTTGGTGGGTAGTGTTGGATAAAGACAAAATGAGATTTCCAAATCAAAGTAGAGTACTCAACCTTTAGTTTTAGTTAAACTTATGAGTAAATGTGCCCTTCCAATACAGAAATAGTGTAAATAGTTATGTTTTGCATTTCATATTAGCAGTAGGTCATATGACTTTTATATTAAATACCTATCGTCATATTCTTAAAACAAAACTGTTGCAGCTATAGAACCCAAATTCATTGCTTTGGTTTTTAGTATTTTAGTTCTGCTATTTTTCTAGTAAAAACTTTGTGCACAAATATTTGCACAGACAAATGGTTAGTGAAAAAGAGCAAACTTCCCCTTTTTTACACAATAGTGTTTTCTTGTTAAACATTGGCAAAAGACTGCTCTGTGTGCACGATATATTGAGAAACCTGTATGCTATTAAATTGTACACCTAAAAAAATACGTTAATTATTTCACAGTGATGGAATTTGTGTTCTTTATACTGTGCACATGAGCTCTTCAATATACTAAATTGAAAAACAGACATTTTTTTAATTTTTGCTTAGGTGTTCACAGTATAGGTGCCACTGCTTAAACAACATAAGTTTAGCAACATCCCTCAAGATCAGTAATACCCTACACGCATAGCTTTTTATGTTCTGAGAACAAAATGCCTAATTTTAAATTAGGGTGTCTGTGCAGTGAAGGTTTTTCTTCCATTTTGCTACTAGTGGGATATGCACAAGGTGCTTGGGAACATTCGCAGCATATATATTTGTATATATATATAGTTGCGTGAAAAAGAAAGTACACTCTTTGCATTCTATAGTTTTACATATCAGGATATAATAACAATCATCTGTTTTGTAGCAGATATAAAAATTAGGTAAGTACAACATCTGATGAACAACAGCACATGACATATTACACCGCGTTATGACTTATTCAACAAAAATAATGCCAAAATGGAGAAGCCATGTGTTAAAAACTAAGTACACCTTATGATTCAATAGTATGTAGAACCACCTTTAACAGCATTAACTAGAAGTAATCATTTTCTGTATGACTTTATCAGTCTCTCAGATCATTGCGGAGGAATTTTAGCCCACTCTTTTTTACAACATTGCTTTAGTTAATTGAGGTTTGCAGGCATTTGTTTATGCATGGCTCTCTTAAGGTCTCGCCAGAGCATTTCAATCTCGTTGAAGTCTGGACTTTGACTTGGCCATTGCAACATCTTGAATTCTTTTCTTTTTCAGACATTCTGTTGTAGATTTGCTGATGTGCTTGGGATCATTGTCCTGTGGCATGATCGAATTTTGGCCAAGCATTAGCTGACGGACAGATGGCCTCACATTTGACTCTAGAATACTTTGGTAAACAGAGGAGTTCATGGTCGACTCAATGACTGCAATGACTGTTGGTGGCAAAACAAGCCCAAATCTTCGCCCCTCCACCAAAGGGCTTGACAGTTGGTATGAGGTATTTGTGCTGATATGCTGTGTTTTGTTTTTGACAAACATGGCGCTGTGCATTATGGCCAAACATCTCCACTCTAGTCTCGTCTTTGTCCAAAAGGACATTGTTCCAGAAGTCTTGTGGTTTGTTCAGATGGCAACTTCTCCAAACAAACCATACTTGTTGAGTCTTTTTGTAATTGTGCTGTCATGAACTTTAACATTTAACATGCTAACTGACTCCTGTGGAGTCTGAGATGTAACAGTCTGTCACGACTGCGGTACTGGCAGCGGATCCACACTGCAGAAAATGGAAAGGCGCCTCCTAGCAGAGATGGAGAGCTCAGCAACAGTGCACGGTGGCGTATAGCGGACACAGGAACGTAGCAAAGCTCGGTATAATCAGGAACCAAAATAATAAATAAAATAATAAATTCAGGGGTCAGGCAGAAGAGTAGTCGGGGTCACAAGCAGAGGTCGGGCAGGTAGCAAACATCAAAGGTCAAAAACTAGCCGGAGTCAGATCTTTATCTACCTTAGCCATTCTAATTGCCCTTTTGCAATTTTATAAATGATCCCCATGATCACTTTGCTTGGTATGTCATTTTTTTATTTCCCGACTGGCTCTATTAAAATTGGTTTTAATTTGCTTCTTCTATATTTGTTACCCAATGAGACCCAATATCTTATTAATGTTAGTTAAAATATATTTCACTTATCTTCAGTGCTTTTTTCCTACAAACAAATCATTCCAGTCAATTTGCTCAAGATACTATATAGATAATTAAAAGAAGGTGCATTTATGGATCATTGCGTTTAAATATGTCAAATGTACCTCTGTGTCTTTATATATTTTATGCTATAGCTGATGGCATTACAAAGCAAAGATTCCCATCTTGTTTCTTCCTTATGTTAAATTTAAATTTGAGTAGCTCCTTGTGTATTTTAAGCATGTTAGGAACGTTCTAAAAGGTGTAGTACGCATAAAATGGAATCTTTCTATATAAAAGGTGAGATTGGGCTGTGAAAATCACACTGAATTACGAATAATTGAAAATAAAAGCCCAGAGGTGTTCATTTTTATAATTATAGACTTTGCAGTGCGATGTGACTGTGAAATTAACTAATTTGCAGTTGTTTGGTTTGGTTTTTTTTAACATGCAGAGAAAGAGCAGATTTGGCAAAAACAACCTTTTTATGAATAACTTGGGAATGTATCAATTTCTTGCTAGCCGTTTTAGCATCGAACTCAAAGAAACGTGAAAATAAAAATGAAATATAAAGTTGTACAGTAACCAAACACATGCAATCAGCATTCTAGACTCTCTAAAGAGAGGCATCAGTAGTGAGAGGAAGGAGGTGGTCGTGACACGAAACTGGAGAGTCCAAATGGTTACTAAATTAACTGACTTGGAAAAAAGCTAAAGGATCTTAAGGGTCAAATAGGATACACAAACATGGAAATAAATAAAGGGGTTTAACAAAGTACAGAATGGAAGACTGTTTCAAAAGACTAAATAAGACAGTGATCACTGTAATTTGCTAAAATCTATAAAACTTTTTTAGATATACTTAGACAGTATATATAAATTATTAAAGGCAAAAATGAGGCCGAGTTCATTGTTGGAAATAACGACCTTATTAATACACATCCCACACTGTGTTAAAAAAATGCTGACAATATAATTTGTAGGAATGTAAATTAAACACATAAACCTATTTCTTTAATGTATGTAGAATACTATAGCTAATCCCACAATTATAATTATAATCCTTATAATTTATGTTAAATCATAAAGTGTTTAACGCTGTAAAAACTTAACTTGCCAGAGCCAAAAAGGTGACAGTGCTTCATATAACTCCCATATTTGCCTAATCATTATTTGTTCCTTTGGATGTGAACGTCAAAGGGACACCTATTACAAAAGTTATTTATATATATATATATATATATATATATATATATATATATATATTTATTTTTTTGAATTTATTTGTATTACAAAGCATTCTTCAGACACGCATAAAAAGAATTGTAAAATATATACATTGCAGAGAATTGTAATGTTAAAATATACTCAAAAGTCATTGTGTTGTGTAGATATAACAAACCATTTAATGTGTTATTACACATACAAAAAAATAGGCCAAATTTACGATTGTATACACAACCTTGATACAGCACTCTCAAGAATGAGCCATAGACCCATATTACAGTTAGATTCAAGGAACAGAGAAACAGAGAAACACATCTACTCTCCCTTTAGTGAATAGACCCTAAAGAACACATAGATCATAAAGTAACAATAAACAAATAGTAATTCCGGAAACACTTTCAGTAATGATTGTATGATACCAGTGGGGCTGGGTATAAAAAATGTGTTGCAAACATTCAGCACTTGCAACTACCAGTAAATGGTATGTATACAATGTAACTTCTGGCAACGGCGCAACATAGGATGTGGTGGATGCAATATCACCTTATCATATGGATGTTAATTATATCTGTGTGGTCCAACATTTATATGAGGAGTGATATATTTATATATGGTGTGTTTTTTATAGACAGATCTAAATTTGGACCTTCAATCTGTAAAATATAGCTTCAAAACTGTTGATTCATTGGGCTAGACAAATAGAACGATTCTCCAGAACAGTCAGTATGAATGATGAGTAAAGCAAAAACACAAGACAATATGGTGAGCAATGTTGGATCATTGAAGCATCTGCTGTCAAATTCTATTCTCATGAGCATGCATAACTTACCATACTTTTCATTTTCATGTCTGCAACAGTATTATACATTACCCCAATGTTCTGTTACCAACCACCAAAGTCAATCACAGCCATGAGTGGTCACTTTTAACGTTATTTTGTAGTCATAAGAACTATACTCATCCAGCATGTAACATGTGCTACTGATTAGTTTAGAATACACAATATTATAAGGAACTAGTATATAAATAATAAGTTCATGTTTCCAAGTCATAGAGGTCCCGGAACAAAAAACCCTTATTATGTATTATAATAAGACTAACAATTTATTTTGACCCAAAAAGACTTGCTCCACTAGCATTGTTCATGGTAAAATGGTTATTTGCTTTACTGATTCTTCATACTGACTGTTTTTCTCTACAGAACTAAAACAAGGATCATTCTGTAATTTGTCTATCCTTGTAAGAGGTTGGGAGAACTCATTTTATCTATACTCATAATCTTGCAAGTGCAAGGTTCCCTATCCTGTGTCCAACCACAAAGCAGAAGAAGTCAGCAGAAAATATGCAACAATGGGAGAGTATTAATGCTGGCAGGCAGGAAGTACAATGTTAATTGCTACATTCATAAAATAATTATAATGCACCAGGAGATTCCAAATTCCTTTTTCAATAGGGGAGGATAAAATTGAGCAATCACATTAAAATTGACAATATACAAAAGTGACAGTAACATTAACACACATTACAACATAGTGGCACAGAAAGAGAAGAAGGCCCGGTTCTTGTGAGCTTTAAATCTACCTAATTTAACAGAAAAACAAACTGTAAATCCTTGGAGTATAAAGGGTCAGCTGGATCGGTGAGAGCGAGAGACACAGTAATTGTCGGAAAGAACAACAAAGCATTCTTCAGACACTCATATAATGAATTGTAAAACATATACATTGCAGAGAAATACTAGACATTACATTATATTCCTTTTTATGATCTGTAAAAGTGAAAAAACACTTTATTCAACTAGAAGAAATAAGTATATGCACACCATGCATCAGTAGTGTGAAGATGCATACGGTTTCCAAATAATTGACCTGAAAAACATTCAGTAGTGTGAGCAAGTTAAAAGACTTTAACTACGGGGTGAAACAAACCAAAGTTTTTAACCTTTTCTTAAACGCCAAAGAAATGCTTGTTTGTCTCTTGCATCACTTCTGAAAATCACATCTCTGATCCCAAAATATTTTTTTGAAAAAAAAAGCATTAAACAACTCTAAATGTATCGCAGTCAAACAGGTTACAAAGAAGAGGTACCACTAATCATTTTAATTAGCGTGTCAGCACCATGAAACAGCCTGCAGGACACCAGAAGCTAGTCAAATAACACAACAATAAAAAAAACATAAACTACACATAGGCACTGAGTTACAGCAACTATATGAAGGGGATTGAGGGTGTAAGCCTTAATTATTTGATGGCTAGAAACATTAGGAAACATTACAATATAATGCAGATCATTTTAGTGCTTGGTAAACTGCCGAAAGAGGTCATGGCATGTGGGCCAAGTATTCGGAGTAGTTGAAAGATTCCACTCTCTCTCTCTCTCTCTCTCTCTTACTCTATTCTTCACTTACACGCTCCTAAAGCTCATTGTTATTTTGTCTATAGTTGTTTTACATTAGCTATAATCGGTGTTCTGTTCTTTCCTGTTGTATAATTGCCAACAAGGCATCAGGGCCAGCGGAAACCAGAATAAATTAAGTGTTATCTCATCTGTGTGTTTCCTAATGGTTTTAATATGAGTAAGCAAGTTTATGGAAACACGAAGGCCGTGTTTAAAGGATCTTCTTGTTTAGCACCGCATAATATATCTTTTTTCTTGCATTTTTTAGCATGATTTTTTATTTTCATATAAAAAAATGTCAATGTATTTAGCAGAATATGAAGCAGAATCTTATATGAAATTATTTTATACATCATTTTTATTACATCATTCTCAAAAAGTACTTTTCCTTTTTCTCATTTGAGTACCCACCCAAACTATACTGTATAATCTACTCTAATCTACACATATATATATATATATATATATATATATATAGATATATATATTTATATATATCTATATATATATATATATATATATATATATATAAAGGACATTGTACAATTAGGGTTTCTTTTGAAACCTTTGAACAAAGCTAACGCAAATGTACAACACCAAAAATAAAATAAAAGAGTATTAATTATTTGAAGTAATTTAGTACCAATTTATGGCCTGTGACCCTACCCCATCATGTCCCACGAGTTTAATCCCTAAAGTGCTATCAATGTTTAAATTAAAAAAAAAATCCCGAACCGGGCTGCTCCAATTTAAACGTTTTGATCTACTACCTGAAGCATTTTTGTTTTCTACTTGCAATTCCCATATATATTCTCCAGAATGCCAATGGCAACAGGGACCTAGGACAGCATTTCATCTTTTCTGTGCATCTTTTGTTGGCTTTTAATTTTTTCCCTTTCTATAAATATGTTTTGGACAAGAATGGTGAATATGCTGTGTGACGCTCTATGGCCACTTTATTACTGAGCCACTTAGCCGGACCTGCCCCCCAACCAGGCTGAATGGTGCCAGCAGGACTTTGTGTCCTGCTGACAGCTATTTATACATAGAATAGGATATTTTGAAGAAGATATTTATACAGTTTAACTTTTTAACCTGTTATCTGCTGTTTCTATAAAAAATATTGTAGAGCACTGTGAGGCCATTATATGCGCGTATGCAGGGCCGGCCGAAGACTTAACGCCGCCTGGGGCGAAGTTTAAAATGCCGCCCCCCCCGCCTTCGCCGACCCCATTATCTACTACAGCCCCCCCCACGGGTACTTACCTTTAAACAGTCCTGCGGCGAGTCTCCCTGCTCTGCCACGGTGCCGGCTTGTAATGCTGAGCGCCGGAAATTGACGTCACTTCCGGCGCTCTGCATTACGAGCCGGCACCGGGACCGAACAGGGAGACTCGCCGCAGAGGAGAGAGAGAGAGAGGCGCCGAGCGGGTAAGCGAAAACTACTCGGTGCCCCTCTCTCTCTCCTCCGCTTCAAAAAACAAACAAAAAAAAAGTGCTTGGGGCGGCAAAGTGCCGCCCCTTCTAATGTGCCGCCTGGGGCAATTGCCCCAGTCTGCCCCATTATAGGGCCGGCCCTGCGCGTATGCATAGCGTATGATATGATGGAAGGGATGACAACATTGAAAAGGTAACAGCTTACATTTACAATCTGCTTTTATATTATCTCTACAATTCTGTTAACTTGGGATTTTCAAGAAAGACAGACATACATAAACAAGTTGGTTAGTTGCAAAAGTTATTTTTCTAAAGTTATTTTAAAGTATTCTCCTCCTACCCAAAGTGTTCAACAAATTAACTCAACATTTTATCCTAAATTAACAATTATATAATTTGCCTCATGGTCCATTCACCGACAATATTTTCTTCTTCATAATTAACATCCTCTACTTAAGAGGCCCCAGCACATTACTCGGTAACTTTACTGGCATTTCTGTAGGGGCGTGGGGAAAAGAAGACAGACTTCAAATTATTTTTTTTATTGTTTATAGCAAAGATACAAATAATAAACAACAATATTTATACATAGCACAGTAAAGATATTCGTATAAAATATACTTATAACAGAATTGATAAAAGAGCATGGATTAATAATACTCACTCATTTTGAGACAGTCATAGTATATTAAATTAAATATCAATTAGCTATATCTCTTATGAAATATTTTCCCCCGATACGCAGATATGAAATCGTCATCAAAACTCTGAATGCAGGTTAGTCTAAAACACCATTATGTATATGTATCCATATTATCAAGTCTAGTAAGCTAATGATTCCACATTTTACGTTGATAGAAACGTACCCAAAGATGAAGATTTTTTTCTTTGTGAATATCATTTTCGTTGCTAAAAGCATATGAAATAAAAAGTAGTTTGGCTAAATCCGGGTGAAAAAGAGCTAATTCGGGTCTTAGTTCTAATTTAACTATTATTTTTTTTATTAATATTTTTTTAAATTAATATTTAGGAAAACTTTGACCCATCATTTTTGTACTATAGGACAAGACAACCAAATGTGCATAAAATCGCCAGGATACGATCCACATGTCCAACATAAAGGACATTTCTTGAAACCTTTGTTGGAACTAAATACCATCTATTAATTTATAATGCATTTCCATCAGATTTAAGCATTGGACTGCATTATATGACAATGTTAAGGAATTATTGCAATCTTTTATAGTGATCTTTCTTTGTAGGCCTCGTTCTCATTTACTAATCACTGATGGTGTTATTTCCTCTTTCCTTAGTTTAATCAATTTAGGGCATTTAGCAAATGAAGCAATCGGCTCAAGTACATTTTCACAAACCAGAAATTTCTGGGGAATGGCTTAATATTAGAGCCATCTAATAAATCTGATATTTTACCTATGCCTGTTACCTACCCACGGCCTTTCCCTCTGCCGTGCCGATGAGGGAGACCTCCAGGCACTCTTCCATGATGTTCGGGTGGATCCTCATCCGGTGCCCTCCGACTATGGTGACCAACTTCGGCTTCACACGTAGCCACGCCACACACAAGATGGCCGAGATGGGGCAACGTGAACGGACTGATGTCAATCCATCTTGAATGTTGTGCCAATTTTGAAATTGGTGCCTCTTCTCTTCCTGTTCCTATAAAAACCACCAGGACACTACTACACCTTGCCCTCTTTTCACCATAGTGTATCCGCTCTCGGTGTGTTCTAGTGCTTATTTGCTCCTTCATTTGACCCGGCTTGACTCTATCCTGAATTATGGCTTCATAACCTTAGCTGGTTACTCGACGATCCTGAACTCTGCCTCTCTGCTTCCCTGGTCACATTTGTTTTTTAATATTATTTTTTAACTCTGATATCATGGATTTCCTTGTTATTTACTTAGCTAGCTTCCTTAAAATAAACTCTGTAAGGATAAAGTGTGTGTGGGGGGGGGATTTTCTGTTCTTGCCGCTTTGCCCCATCTCACTCGACAGCTTCTTTAAAGTCAGAGCTGCAGTGTGATCTGACTACATTATATCATGAATCATTTTTAACCTGATAGGCTATACCTACGTCACTAAAAATAAGATCAATCCAAGAGCAATAAAGAACAATATTTTCGTAAGAATAAGTAAAAAAAAAAAAATAAGTGAAATCTCACTCAGCGGAAAGGAAAATGTCTAGGAAAGAGCAGTTTTCCAGTAGCATATGGAAGCTTCGTGGTTGATTTAGAAAATTTCTGTCCCTAATCTCCTTGTAACGTTTTTTTTATCCAGATGGGGATCCTAAACAAAATTGAAGTCACCTATCAATAGTTGATCCCTGTCTGATTTTTTCTTTCAATCTTGGATAACATTTTTGGAAATAAAATGATTTGGGGAGTGATTAGGGACATAATCATTGGCCAAGGTAAATATATTGTTGATCTCACAAATTTTGATTATGAATCTCTCTTCTGCATTTTCTAATACCTAATGTTATTTTGTAATGCCAAGCTTTCAGGAGTCTCCTCAAAAGCATTTCTGACCAGCAAGCACACATGGTAAAAGAGAGAGGGGGAAAAAAGGGAAAAAGAAAAAAAAATTACATTTTTGATAATTGTAATTGTGCTGTGTCTCTCTTAATTCATTAACATACCGTATATTCCGGCGTATAAGACGACTGGGCGTATAAGACGACCCCCAACTTTTACAGTCCAAATATAGAGTTTGGACTATACTCGCCGTATAAGACTACCCCTCTACCCAGCGTACAACAACCAGCCAATCACGGCAAGCGATGTACCTTACCGGTGATTTGCTGGTTGATTTGCTGACATATACATACATGCACTGCCCTTACACACACACACACACACACACACATATATAATATATATATCTATATATATATATCTACACATATGCCTGTCCATACATACACATTTATACACTGCCACCACACACCCCTGCCTTTACACACACATGTATATGTATATGTATATATATATATATGTATATATATATATATATATATATATATGTATATATATATATATGCACACACACACGTATGTATATATATATATACACACACACAAGTATATATATATATATATATATATATATATATATATATATATATATTTCTCCCCCCTTTGTCCCTTTCTCCCCATCTCTTACCTTATCTTCTGTCTTCTTTCTTCCATCCAGTTGTGGGAGCCCGATGTCTGGCACTTGAGACCTCGGCTTCCCTGCTCTCTAATCACTACGCGCCGGCTATTGATGCCGGGCGCCGGGACATGACATCATCCCTGCGTTCGGCATCAATAGCCGGCGCCTAGTGATTAGAGAGCAGGGAAGCCGAGGTCTCAAGTGCCAGACCTCGGGCTTCCCTGCTCCCTCATCACTACGCGCCGGCAATTGATGCCGGGCGCCGGGACATGACGGCATCCCTGCGCTCGGCATCAATAGCCGGCGCGTAGTGATTAGAGAGATTGGTGGCTTCGTGGGAACCTCCGGCTTGGTAAGTACCCGGCGTATAAGACGACCCCCCACTTTTAAGAAGATTTTTGGGGGTTAAAAAGTCGTCTTATACGCCGGAATATACGGTACCTAAACATTCTGAAATAGAAATCACTGTATCTCACAGAAATTCATATTTAGTGATATTAATTACAAATATTCATAGCACATATACAATATCTCTAATATTTAAATACAGAAACTTTCACAAAAAGTGACACCATTCATGAAAATATGATTTAAACTCTTATCATATAAGACCACATTGTGATCCAATTCCAAAATAAATTTGATCCTAAAAAAATTACCATGGCTTGAACAAATTATTTGAGAAATCCAGCTGACATTGCGGGAAGCACCCCCATTTAAAGGGGAAATGGGTGGGGAGTGGCGTGTGTGAAGACCCCGCTCCCGCGACCCTGAGGATTTGGGTCTTGACCCGGAGAACCAGAGAAGTTTCCAGGTATGGTTATTAATATGAGGAAAGTGTTCTTTTGAAGCAGGTAAGGAAATAATGAAAAGGCAAAGTGATTTTCAAAGTCTGCATCTATCAGCTGCAGCATTTTGAAAATGTCCAGCATTTTCCACTACTCGGCTTGCAGGAGAAACATACATATAATACACGTTAAAAAGGGCCTGAAAATGTAATGGCATTTTCTCTGGTCAGAGCTTCATTGCTGACGATTGTATTATATGATTTATATTTTATAGCCTCCTTCTGGTCGGCAATCTGTCTCACTCTGCTCACTTCCTTCCATGAATCATATCTAACAGTGTACGGATCCCCGACAGGCATTTAACCCTTGCTCCCTTGCCTACTCAAAATCTTTGTTATAATTTGAAGGTTGATAATTAAAGATGGAGAGATACTTTGTGTATACTTAATTAAATTGTGAAAGGTGTACAGAAGCAAACTAAAACAGACTGGGGTAAAAAAAAAAAAATTAGCATCATGCCTTTACATAGAGGGACAGCATCTTAAGTACCATTATAAAAGTAGCCCAAAGCATAAAATGAAGCATTGACATACATACAGACCCAACTATAAAGCACAAAAAAAAAGATGCAAAGGAAGATCCTGTTGGGCCAAAAGAAAAAAAATAGTACATAATACTGGAAATTACATCCCCATTGTAGGCCCTTTTGTCGCAGTGGACAGGGGTCAGCATGGGCACCTTGACTGGTCTACGGCTACACAGCCCCATACACAACAAACTGTAATGCACTGTGCGTATCAGAACCAGCATAACTTTTTCAACAATTAGAACAACAGTAGCCCATCTGTTGGATTTGACCACAGATGGATCAATGCATCAATGTGCCTTGGCTGCCCATGACCCTGTCGCCAGTTCATTGCTTTTCCTTCCTTGGACCACTTTTGATAGATACTGACTGCTGCAGACGGAGCTGCAGTTTTGGAGATGTTCTGATCCAGTCATCTAGCCATCACAATTTGGCCCTTGTCAAAGTCACTCAGATCCTTACGCTTGTCCATTTTTCGTGCTTCTAACACATCAACTTTGAGGACAAAATGTTCACTTGTTTCCTAATATATCCCACCCACTAACAGGTGCCATGATTACAAAATACTAACCTGTCCACATTATGCCCAGTATAAATTGAATAGGGTAGATTCTAGCTAATTTAGTAGGTACCAAAATATTTACTTAATAAAAGTTTCTCACGTGACCCATATTTCCCCAAAAGGGTTTGTATTTAATTGTCGCTTCTGTTGCACCATATACAACAATCTAATTGAGGTTGGTATGCCCAGTAACACCCTATAAAAAAAAAAAAAAAAATACTTTTCTTGAGGTTTGATACTTGCAAGTATAAGTGCTCTTGGGTATATATATTAGATATACTTGTCATGAATCTTTAGAAAGAAAACTAGTGTAATGAGGTGAACAAAAAAAAAATTGTATAATTTTGAAATTGTATTCAAGTTTTTGTCCACCAATGTCCTGTATTAACATTTGACAAATAAGTACAAGGGTGGTTGTAACTTTAGAAAAGAAAGCTAGTGATGCAAATTAATATTCATATTTAAAATGAAAATGGATGTGTCTCCTTAATGTAACGCATCTTATAGATGATTTCTTCAGCTGCTTCATGGCTATTGTGCACCATTCAAGCCAGAAGGCTTGCTTTTCCCTCAGATATCTCGTACGTAACAGCTGTCCATGAGTGGTGATCTGGCTATTGTACCTCTTCCTGAGTTTTGTCTAAAGGCTGTCTTGTACAGCGGGCAATTACTTTCAAGGAATCCATGTATAAAGTGGATATAGAGGCAAAGGTGATAATTGTTAGCCTTGTTTGCATGTGCCTACCCAGAATCCCTTGTGGTTGTGAAAGCACCATGAGATATCTGAGGGAAAAGCAAGCCTTCTGGCTTGTCTGGTGTGTGTAGATGAGTGTTTAACAATACTTCTACTGCCCCTTAAATTTAAGTGGAAGGGTTTCTATTACCTTTTACCCACCACAACTTATGTAATGATATATCGCCATTCGTCAGTGTTAACAAGTTGCAGCATCCTTAGTTAAATTGGGAGATCTCTTCTCTACAGCGTCAAAATCTATGAATAGGTCATTTTGAGACAAATTGAGTGCAGATCTTCATTAAAAATGCTATTTAATTTATAAAACAAAAGTTTGCAGGGCACATTTTCTTCTGCTGCTTAGCTCGGATACTAAATTCTTGGTCGATGAGATGCGATTTACAAAAAAAAAAAGTTTCTTAATGTAATAAATTGTCTTACTAAGTGTTTAAAGGAAGAGGTTTAAAAAAATGCTCATACTTTATTTATGATTAATAAACATGAAATCAGTTTTGCATAGAGCCTGTTTAATTTATGAGTTACCCTCTCTCAGCTATTCCCTAATTCTTACAGTTTAATCAGCCGATTAAGGCTCATATCACACGCATATCTCATTTCAGATTCCTATTTAATTAATTCTTTTGTTCAGCAACACAAATATTGGGAGGAAGATCTAATGGGCTGGTTAGTTCTGATTTAACTGCTGCCTGGCCAGCAAAAAAGGTTAATTATGGTATGAATCTACAGACTGGAAAAAACATAATTGGTTACATGTTAACACTGTTAGCCTCTTAGTACAGATGGTAGTATACTGAATATTGAACGTGATGTACTTTATTTGTTACCATGTATTTCAAATACTTTTGTACACGTACACACATACTTATTATTACTGGTATCTACTGGTAATCTAAAATATATTTGATGTACAACAAAATTAATTAAGTGCATATATGAATGATAATAGGGGCACATTAAGACAGAGTTCACATCATCTAGGCAGTGCCACAATACAGGCTCAGGGCATCAGAGACGTTCTTCAGGCTGGCCCCCAAACCAGCAGAAGTAGAGTGCCTCCATCAGCGAAGACCTGCATGCTCTACCACGCTCACACTTCTAGGAGCTTTTGAATTTGAATCTTGGGAGATATGGTTATATCCCAGCACTCAGTACACTAAAGCGGAGAGGAAGGTGCCTCGAAGAAAGAGAGGAAAAAGAGATGGATATGTAGAATCAGATCTAGTACATAAAAGGATGTGTATTTGGATTTTTAGTGCTAGAGGGCTGCTATGGATAGTGAAAAGAGAGAGAAAAGTGTGCGTCATTTTAACGATGAGCACATAACGTTAGACTATATGATATGGAAGATTAAACTGCCTGTCACTGTGTATAGTCATGAAGACTGTGGGAATCTGCTCATTTACCCTGAGATCGATCCCCTGGGATTTAGTATAGCTTAATCAACTGGGCATATGTATGAGCGTGAGTGAGTGCTGCGTGATTGGTTGTCTGTATGTTGGGATGAGGTGTCCCCAGGGGACAATGGGCACCCATTCTGTGACCTAAGCCAGTGCCACTTTTGAAAGCAAGTTAGCATCAACTTACATCCCTCTCTCCCTGTGCTTAGGTTGCTCTGTCCTTGCCAGCCAGGGATTGTAAATTGCAGGGTTGGAAGTTGGTGTTGCAGTTGGCAAGTTGGGTCTCAATCCTCCCCTAACCTCTTATGTGGTAAGGTTGATTGCTGTGGACATGGCCACCAAGCTTCAGGTTGGCCGGTAGTTAGCACTGGTTGGTGGACAGTGTATAGAACTGTCAGAGTTAATGGACGAGTGGGGAGGTGACTGGGAAGGACAGTTTAGGTTGTGTTAAATTCTCTGTTTATTTATGTGCTAATGGTTTGTGTTGATGTTATACAAAGGTCGCGTTCAGTAATAGGCTAATACAGTACGCCGTGTGAATTAATAAAGCCTGTTATCATCCATCCAATTGTGTCTGTGGTTATTTGGAATAAGTGTGATTTGGTTTGTGGTGGGATGCTGGGTACTCATAGTACAATCCCCTCTACCTTGATACACGCATAAATGCCCTGATGATCGCTTACAGAAATCCAACTTACCTGAGGTTTAGCCTTTTATTACCATAAACTATAATTACCTCTCTAAAAGGATGTTAAAACAGATCAATATCGTCTCCACCCCAGAGCTGATGACTTTGGTACGTATCCCTGAGTTATTAAAAGTCAGAGGAAACTGATGAAAAATGAACCTAGTTGCTTATACGATATATTTTAACCATTATTATATCAAATGCATTAAAATAATTACTGGAAAAATTAAATCTAGAAACAGGTACATCATTTCATCTGTTTTATCGAAGGAATAACAGGCTTTTTTTCCGTATTGATTCTTCATAATTGCCAAGCTGTCAAATGAAGTGTTCGATTTTACAACACACATGCATATTTCATCGTAAAGGTTCTTGTTTTAAGTATTATTGGAATCATTAGTGCTTTAGTCAGAGCATTAATAAAATTGCTATCATACCAAGAGTAAGCAGCTTTAACTAATTTTGTGTCTGAAATGAAGAGAAATGACTAACGCTGCAACGGAATTACAGTCAAAGAGCTAAAGTTTAAAAGAAGTGAGCTGAAGGTAGAAATTGTTGGTATGAAATGCCTTTTGGTGGTTGTTGGAAAGATAGCAAAATGTTTACTTATGGAGTATCAGGACTATAAGGATTGGAGATGGAGACTACTTCTGAATTGCATTGTAACAACATCTCGAATACAGACTGCCTCTAGCATTTAATATCATACCTTATTTGTGTGCTCATGCATATTTATACAGTATTTGCCTCTCAATCGCTTTTTTAATATACACAGTGACATTGTTAATAAAAATTTAAGATAAATCACATAGTGTAATCTATATGCAATTCCTATCTCTTTGTTAAATCATCATTATTTCATTTTATTATATATTTTGCTTTCATTTTGTTCTGGTTTAATGTACTGGTGGTGTCTCATTCTTTGGTATAATACAAAAGGGCTTGATTCAGTTCCTCCAAATGATCCCTTACATTAATGGAAAACATTGAGAC
Source organism: Spea bombifrons (assembly GCF_027358695.1). Lineage (NCBI taxonomy): Eukaryota > Metazoa > Chordata > Amphibia > Anura > Pelobatidae > Spea > Spea bombifrons. Next base: position 113,404,489 of record NC_071087.1, on the reverse strand, counting down.
AAAAAGCAGTGTAAGAATGTACTTGGATAACCGAAGCCAGCCCTAAATCTTGAAATAATGTTTATTTGAAGATCAGTGAATTTTATTTAAGTGATATAAGAATGCATAGTTCTATTAGTGCTATCTAGATAATATTTTTAAAAGTGAATTAAGCAATATTAACTATCCTTACCATTGTCCCCCTAGGTTATTTATATCCCCACTCTTTACAATTCCCTTGCTTTGACAGCTATTTTAAGTTTAAGTTCCCGTACTCCCTCCTTATTTTTATTATTTTTATTGTTTGGCAGGCGGTCCCCGAGGTCTGACGCCACTGCAGAAGTTGACCATCATTGGTATGGCCAACTTGTGTGGCAGTAGCGGCAGTACATGGTAGTGACTTCATCGTCACGTTGTGAACATTTTGTTTTTCTTAGCATTAGCTTTTGCTTATGTAATAAAATTGTTAAGATGTGTTTACACTGTTTATCTTTCTTATGTATGTTGCAGGTTTTGTCTCAATAAACCTGTGACCTTTTCAAACATGCGTATTAATTTGGAAGTTAAGTTACTTTGATGTGTGGCAAGTAAAGTGTGAATGACCTCCTGAGACACCATGCTATGAATTTATATTTAATATCCAGAGCGGATTAAGCACCTATGCACTCGCTGCATTAAAAGGTGCACTGTGCCTTTAAGACACATAGCGCCAGGATATGACATCATATTTGGGCGCTCTGTGTCGTAAAGACTTATGCAGTCTATTTCACAATTTAATTTATGAACACATTTTCTGCTTTATCTTGCTGTTTCATCCAAACATTACTGCGGCTCTTATGTCTGTAGAACACAGAAGTATTCCCAGAAAATACAGACGTCCAGGAGGAAAGAGGGTCACTGCCCAGCACCCCCATCATTTAGGTGCCCTAGGCGGCTTCATGTTAATGACACCTGTAATATTTTAATACACAAGATGTTTGCTAACATACCATTTTGGGCAAAATCATGGTTATTTGCTTAATAATAAATGAGCACTAATTTCACACATTCAGTAACATATCATCAGGACACAGGCATTTAGATTCAAAAGGAGACACATACATAGGGAGGGGCCCCTAAACACAGCTTGTATGGGGGGGCAGGATTTTGTGTTACACCACTTTGCCGGAGCTCATGTCAATTTCAGCATTACACTACGGCAGTGTTTTAACAGCACAGTAAATTTGTTTTTTACACAATGCACGAGGTGTGAAAGTGCAAATCCATTTTAACTATCTGTGGAGCTTCATTTAAGGTGGAGTGTTAATGAATGCCTGCAAACCATTTCTGACAGTATTAAAGGTGTCATGTGCAAAAAAAATGAGTTTAGCACTTACAAATTGCTAAAATCCACAAAAATGCTTCAGCTCTAGGTGCTAATGGACAAAGCTTTGTTAAATTTGTGGCAAAAAAAGAAAGATTAACTATTTCAAGGTGACGAGAAAAAAGAATTCCCTACTAATGAAACAATTTGACCCATGCATGAGTATTCCCAACAGGATTATAGAATTTAATAATATTTAAATATGTGTATTTTTATTAGTGTAAAAACTCAGTTTTTTTGTTGATGTAATGTTTTGACATTTTTTTTAAGTAATGTAATACTTTTACATATTTTAAATATTGATATTAACAGCCCTATACTATATGCCAATAATTTACCCGTAAAAACAGTAATTACTGATTATATCATATATATATATATATATATAATCATACCTGGAAACTCTTTGGGTTTTCCCAGACTATAAGGTAGGATCACTGTGTAAACCAATATTTGGCAGCAATTTATAAACTTATATATAGTAGCTGGGCATATTGTTGAAATATAACCAGAATTCTTAGAAAGCCGAGACAGGTTTGATGTACAAATATAAAAAAAGAAACATTTATGAGGTTTTCTCCAACTAAAGTGGGTATATTTTGCAAGCCAGAGTTGTGTTAATACATTCTAAGAGCAGGGCCCCTTCTCGGTCAGTACCAGTATGTCTTAACATGTGTCCATGTTATTGTTAATTTCCTATACTATCAGTTTTAATGCTATTAGTAATTTTGCTTTCCCCCCTATTTGTATTAGTGCTACATAATCTTCATGTGCTTTTTAGAATGTATTATTAATGAATAAAATAGAAACATCAGCAGATAAGATTCTTCGGCCCATCTAGTCTGCCCAATTCCTAAATACTTCCATTAGTGCCTTATCTTATCCCATGCATGCTAATTCCTTCACTGCATTAACCTCCACTACCTTTTCAGGAAGGATATTCCATGCATCCACTACCCTCTGAGTAAAGTATTACTTTTAAACATTTGAGCCTCTTATTTAAGACTATGTCATCATGTTGTGGTAGTTTTCCTTTTTTAAACATACTCTTCTCCTTTATTGTGTTGTTCCCTTTATGTATTTAAATGTTTCTATCCCTTCTGTCTTGTCTTTCCTTCATTTTCATCTGTAAAATCAGCAGTCAGCTAGATCTTTATCCTCATCTACATATATTCCTTCTTTTGTTTTTAATCTAACTAGTCCTTGTTTTAATTTTCTTTTCTCATTTATGTATCTACAAAACATTGTATGTCCTTTTGTAACTGACTGGCATATTTTCTTTTCTGTATGTGCGTTGTAAGCTCTTATAAGTTGCTTTTTGCCTCTTTTCTTATAGACCTACAATCATTGGCCATTTTATTAGGTACACCTTGCTAGTACCAGGTTGGACCCCCTTTTGCCTTCAGAACTGCCTTCATTCGTGGCATACTTTCTACAAGGTGCTGGAAACATTCCTCACAGATTTTGGTCTATATGGATATGATGGCATCATGTAGTTGCTGCAGATTTGTCGGCTGCACATCCATGATTTGAATCTCCCATTCCAACACATCCCAAAGGTGCTCTATTGGATTGAGATCTGGTGACTGTGGAGGCCATTGGAGTACAGTGAAGTCATTGTCATGTTTAAGAAACCAGTTTGAGATGATGTGAGCTTTGTGACATGGTGCATTATCCTGCTGGAAGTAGCTATGAAAAGATGGGTACACTGTGGTCATAAAGGGATGAACATGATCAGCAACAATACTCAGGTGGGCTGTCGTGTATAAACAATGCTCAACTGGTACTAAGGGGCCCACAGTGTGCCAAGAAAATGTACCCCACACCATTGCACCACCACCACCAGCCTGAACTGTTGATACAAGACCCTGCCATCAGAATGTTGCAGCTGGAATCATGACTCATAAGACCAGGCAACATTCTTCCTGTCTTCCATAGACCAGTTTTGGTGAGCCTGTAGCTGACAGGTGTGGTACCCGGTGTGGTCTTCTGCTGCTGTAGTCCATCTACTTCAAGGTTTGACTTGTTGTGTGTTCAGAGATGGTATTCTGCATACCTTGGTTGTAATGAGTGGTTATTTGAGTTACTGTTGCCTTTCTGTAATCTCAAACCAGTCTGCCCATTCTCCTCTGATATCAACAAGGCATTTTCGGCCATACAAATGCCGTTCACTGGATATTTTCTCTTTTTCGGACCATTCTCTGTAAACCCTAGAGATGGTTGTGTGTGAAAATCCCAGTAGACCAGCAGTTTCTGAAATACTCAGACCAGCCCGTCTGGCACCAACAACCATGCCACGTTCAAATTCCCTTAAATCCCCTTTCTTCCCCATTCTGGTGCTTGGTTTGAACTTCAGTAAGTTTTCTTGACCACCTCTACATGCCTAAATGCATTGAGTTGCTGCCATGTGATTGGCTGATTAGCTATCTGTGTTAACAAGCAATTGAACAGGTGTACCTAATAAAGTTGCCAGTGAGTATATCGTTCAATGTAAATGAAAACTCAACTATAGTGCTATAGGTTATGAAGGTCCAACCTCAGTTGACCTACAGGAATGGCCTGTAGGTGAAATTTCTGAATGTGACCTCAATGAGTGAATTATCCATTATACAGGGCCAGCTCAGTTGCCTGGAATCTTCCTTCATTAACAATTACAAATTCAGTGAGTTGAAATCATAAGTTTCCTGCAAACTCTCCTGACAACCCGCTCTTTAGTGAATAAACCCCAATTGTTTTTAGTTTAACACAACTAGACCATCTAATGGTATTTAACCTAATACTGCATATGCACAACATGCCCTCCGTCTTTCAAAAATGAAAACGGCAAAGAAGAAAAAGCACAAATTGCTTTATAGTGTAGTGATTTTGATTTACACGATGCTCTTGCATTTTCTTTCACATTGTATCAGGAAAATGTCAGGAAGTCAGGAAACGGGTTCCTATAGAATGAGATTTCAAAACTCTCATTAAAACTTGTTTTGTATCGAAGTCTTCACCAAAGAGCACAATATTTCCCGCTCATTTAAACATTCTAATAAGATTACTACTTAATGGCTTATGAGCTGATGTACACGGTGAGTCATTTATATTAGTATATATTAATGTGTTATATATTACATAAGTGATCCATGGATCCATATTATAGCAAAATTAATCATTAAAGACCTTTGGTATAATCAGTGACAAGATCACTCCATTTTCTGAACCTTTTTTGGTTTTGTTCTGAAGACATTTTTTTATTCTGTTTTACTAAATTAAGGGGTTAAATATTTTGACAGTTTACCCTCAATTCAGACCATAGCTACAGCAACTAGTCTGCCCCCCCCCCGATGAGTATATATTTCTGATATATGGGTTACTTTAAATATGTAAAATGCAAATATGTAAGTCTTCACCAGAGCATATATTTAATTAGCATTACATTAGAATGTAATTATAGCAATATTTTGTTGATATATAGGGGCTTTTCCAGTATCAAAATGGTTAAACCTGCAGTGATATATGAGATCCATCTAAAATGTAAGACTCCTGATGCACAGTATCTGTTACATTTATGCTTGTGAAAACAATGTGTTCAGCAGGTGGTTTTATCACACAGTGGGTAGTCGCCTAAAGAGCCTATCTCTCTTCTATGGCTCATATCAGCAGGTGAACCATCTGATTTAAAAATATTGGAAGATGCCATATTGTTGAATATGTATTGTAGTAAAGGCAGACACCTTGACCTTTATCAAAAGCACAGAAACTTCAAAATGCTGAATCTGACAGCACATGGACCACCTAGGCCATCTTGTGCTGTAAAACCTTAGATCTGTCAGCTTGTCTTCTTTTACTGTGTAGACAGGACTGTGTTTATTTTAGGGCTGCAACAACTAATCGATAAAATCGATAATAATCGATAATGAAATTCGTTGGCAACGAATTTCATTATCGATTAGTTGAATCGATTATTATCGATTATAAAATGAGGGTTTTTTCAGAGCAAACGCTCTGAAAAATCCCCCTCATTATATAATCCGTTTAGTCTGACTCACCGTCTCACAGCAGCAGCTCCTACTTACTCCCCCTCCCTGTAATCACTGTGACAACTGGCCCCGCCCCTCCCTTCTCCAGGCCAGAACCACATGGCTGTGACACTCATCTAACTGTAAGTATATGTGTATATATATATATATATATATATATATATATATATATATATATATAATATGTGTATGTGTGTATATATATATATATATATATATATTTAAATATAAATATAAATATATATATATATATATATATATAAATATGTATGTAATATATATATATATATTTGGGCTACTGAAAGTTAGGGGAGGTGGGGGCTAATTTAGGGGCAGTTATGGTTAGTGGGGTGTTTAGGGTTAATTTAGGGGCAGTTATGTTAATAGGGTGTTTAGGGTTAATTTACAAGCAGCTGTGGTTAATGGGGTGTTTGGGGTTAATTTGAGGCAGTTGTGGTTAATGGTGTGTTTAGGGTTAATTTAGGGGATGCTGTGGTTGATGGGGTCTTTAGGGTTAATTTAGGGGATGCTGTGGTTAAGGGGGTGTTAAGGGTTAATTTAGGGGCAGTTATGGTTAATGGGGAGTTTAGGGTTAATTTAGGGGAATCTAAATCCTGGGGGCAGTGAAGTGACATATCTGGGGGTATAAGGCATATACAGTATATAAGGCATATGTGGGGAGGGCAGTGTGGCATGTCTGGGGAGGACGGAGTGGTGTATCAGGGTGTATAAGGCATATCTGGGGGTAGAGAAGTGGCATGTCTGGGAGGCAGGGTGGCATGTCTGGGGAGGATGGAGTGGGGTATCAGGGGATATAAGGCGTATCAGGCACAGTGGCAGATGTGGGAGGTAGCGTGGAGTGGCAGATGTGGGAGGCAGCGTGGCATATGTGGGAGGCATTGTGGAGTGGCAGATGTGGGAGGCAGCATGGCGTGGCATATGTGGGGAGGGCAGGGTGGCATGTCTGGGGAGGATGGAGTGGTGTTTCAGGGGGTATAAGGCGTATCAGGCACAGTGGCATGTGGGGGGTAGAGTGGAGTGGCAGATGTGGGAGGCAGCGTGGAGTGGCAGATGTGGGAGGCAGCGTGGAGTGGCAGATGTGGGAGGCAGCGTGGAGTGGCAGATGTGGGAGGCAGCGTGGAGTGCTGTGGGAGGCAGCGTGGCATATGTGGGGGGGAGCAGCGTGGCATGTCTGGGAGGCAGCGTAGCAAGCCTGGGCTCAAATGTGCATATATTGGGGGGCTGGTTGGGAAATAAAGACAAGAAATGCATTTTATCAAAGTTTTTTTATTCTGCTGTTTGTATTTAACATCATTTGTTTAGTAAATTATTTTAAATTAATGAAAAATTTAAATTCTTTTTTTTTATCCGATTAATCGATTAATCGAAAAAATAATCGGCCAACTAATCGATTATTAAAATAATCGTTAGTTGCAGCCCTAGTTTATTTAAAAAAAAAAAATCCCTGTCCATATTGCTGGAAGGCTTGATTCTGACAACTAAGGCAATTTATCTATCAATCTATCTATTGTATGTGTGGATTCAATGAAGTTTTACTCACAGGGGCCAGGAAGCTGCAATATTTGCCCCCAGGGCAAAAGGCACCAGCCCTCTTGTGTGTACTTTTGTGTTCTGATATGATTAAGGACATTTCAGGATGTGTATCTTTGGATGATATAACCTTTCCTTCTAACATGCTCAACCAGCACCTGCAAGATCAAAATACTTTTCCCCATCACCCTTGCTTCAATAAACTCATTCTCATCCTAGCATTCCTCTCCCACTGTCCCACTGCCTCACTTCTCCCTTCAAACACCAAATAGATTGTAAGTTTTCAAGAACATGGCTGTCTTCTCCTTCCGTACCAGTATGGTTTCATGTGTCTTATATCATTTCATATTGTAAGGTTTTTTCACTACCTTTTTCCTTAACACAGCTACGGCTGTCGCTATATAACTAAGGGCAATGTAATGTAATACGTATCTTTTAACATGATGCACTTAAGGCATACTCCTAATATTTACTATCATGGAAGTCATGGTTGGGGCAGGTGGATGAGGGTTTAGAGATGAGGCTTGGGCAGGAACATGGACTTGCCGTAGAATTTACACACTGATGAAGCAAAAACACAAACTTCAATTGACCACTGGGCCGGTCAGTGGAGACATTTTGATTTGGTTGGTTGGTTGGGAGGTATGTTAAAGGTAAGTTTAATTTTAGTTAGTCTGGGGTTATAGAAAGTAGACAATGTAGTGTTGAAGAAAAATAGTGTAATGAATTGCATGTCTTTCTATCTGTATTATGTTCGCTAATCCATGAATATGCTACATCTGTCACTTCTGCTGCTTTATTTTAGTTAGTTACAAAATGCATGCAGAATCTAAGCGTAATGGTGGTGTCAGGCCCCATTCAGTTAAAAGGCCGTGCGAGTGAATCTATTGGTCGCCAATTGATTGATGCCAGAGGAGGCCCCTGCAGGCGACCAACGGATTTCCGCTTCCGTTAACCCCTGCGATGCTGCATAGATAAGGTACAACTCTTTTTTGTTCAGTTGTTCTGGAGCCTCCATGCTAGTGACCTGGTGTTTTGTTGCTAACCTTCTCTCCTGTGTGCCCAGGTTCATTCACTTAGTTATGTGACCCTTAGTTTTTTCATCATTAATAATCCTGTGTTGCTGTCCCCACCACTGGATCATGTTTGCTCTTGGATCTCCCTTTTGATGACACACCTTGGACTAGCTCCCGTGCTGTCACATGCTGTAGTGATTTTATTTTATTTATCACCCTGTTAGTGGGATATTGCATGGATGAGCTTTACTTCTGCATCTGGACTTGTAACCTTTACAGGTTACAGCTTGAAAAATATGGTATATTAATGGTATTTATCCTTTTCCCTTCTGTGGTATGCCATCATATCCTTGACATCATAAAGAAACAATCGGATGAAGGCAGCCAGCAGCTTTGCAGGAGAAAAAAGGGTAAAAAACATTACAAGAAACTACACCGAGGATACTGAAAGTGACTATTTTATTGGAGAACAAAAACACAGAAGTGACAGCAGAGGCAGGGAACCAATGATACACGCCTTACGCTTTTCAAGCTACACAAAACCCTTAATCATACCCTTGACATCTGAACTACACAGCCACTTAAAGGGATAATTGGGAAGATGTCAGTTCTGGAAGGGGAACAGATCGTCCCTCATCTGGCTAGCACCCCTAGCAATGTAATTGGCTTAAGAAATGTGAATGGTTGTTTGGAACAGTTGGGTCATTTTTTTCATATGAAGGGGAGCATAGTTACCATATCTGGGAAACTCACAGGGTAAGCTACTCAAAGTGCTCAATTCTGAGGTGTGGCTTTATAAATAAGTGAGAATGGATGCGTGTAGGTCAGGGCTAACCTCAAATAACCTTAAGTGAGTGGAGAGTAGGCAGGAAGTGGGAAGAGTGTAAGCATGACCTATTGATTCTCTCCTACCCAAAGAAAGTAGAAACTAACCTGAAGACCCGGGTACACAGCTCTTCACCGGAAACTCTAAGTTCCCAGTTATGACAGCTACCCTAGACCTGGGGCTGTACTAAACCCCAGGTCTAGGGTAGCCCCTAAATAAAGTATATTATTGGCATACCTGGGAACTCTCTGGGTTTGACCTGGAGATATCTCTGGTTCTCCGGGTCAATGCCCCTCTCCCCGCCAATTTTCCCTTTAAATGTGGGTGTGTCCTGCGATGTCAGTGGGAGCGCCCGCTGACGTCAGTAGGCAGTCCTGGCCGTGTCCCGCAAGGGAAGGCTCCGGGTAGACAGAGCTCAGAAGTTCCCAGGTATGATTACTGGTGATGAGGAATCCTAATTCAAAATGTCTGGCCATATGGATAACTCTGTTTTAACAATACAAAAGATAAAGGGAGTTACATAGCGCCAGCAGATTCCATTGCGCTGTTGCAACAGAGTTAATAAAATGATTTAAAATCACACGGTTTTTGTATATGTTTAAACATACAAATGATTAGATTCATTTGGACTGGTTGTCCAACAAGAGTGGCTCATGTCACCACTATGTAAATGTAATGGAAATAGCAGCTTATACAGCTTAAATAGCGTGAATTATTGATATACTGTCTTCTCTATACTAAATCTCAAAGAAACCCTTTCCATATTGTTTCTATATGGATAAATTTTATGTTGTGCAGGACCTTGTGATTTTGGAATCTAATATAAGTGTTCCATAAAGATTTAATTCAATGAAATTTATTCCATTTTTACATTGACAGAAAAGGGCACCGTGGCAGCAGTTATATATATAACAAAGAACGACTCCGATGCAAAGGTTGTCACTGATCTTTACATTAACAGTAACTGCAAGCATCTTTGTAAACTAAAGGGAATAAGGGAAATAGCGTCTTTATCATTATTGATCATCGTTGACCGATTCAAACTGATGACTGGCTGTTGGAATGTTAGCTAGAAAACACAGATTTTCATTTATATAAAATTTTGCTATTCTTTAGAGAAAACGTTTCATTTTTCTTGGTAACCTGCCATTATTTATTTTTTCTTGGTTTAACTTATTGATGTGGTTTGTGGTTCATATTGATTTGTAAACGTTCCTCCTAATTTGATTTGAGGTTCAGTTTGATTCAAAATTTGAGTTTTCCTCATCACCCCATACCAGGCGGCATGAATTTTCTGCTGTCATATTTTTCTCTGTTCCTATAGCACGTGTTCTTAGCTTGCCGTATGAATAAAACATATTGTAGACATTCTTTTAGGTAACTACATACTACTTTTTTTTAGTCTTTATATGAATCCTGCTTGGCAGAATATTTTATTTTTAAGTGTGATTGATGGATAAGAAAGTTTTGAAATTATTTTTTTCTTCTGCCTTCAGAAGGAGTTGCTTAAGTAGTTTGAGTAGAGCGCACACACAAATGTGTAAAAAGCAAAGGAAATTATAGGTGTTTCATAAAAAATAGAAGTCCTTTGTCTTTTTTGAAGAAGCAAAATTGCTTTTTTTCCCCTAGTTTTTTTTTCTATACAGTAATTTTCTTAAGAGAGAAAAAAACATAACTTACTGGAAATTGCATAGGGGGTTTTAACAATACCCCAGTGGTAATCACTAACAAGTCTCATTTTGGACTGAATTTGACAGCGAGATTTGATTGCCTTTCTATAATCAGACTGAAATCTATGTTCCTGGGAGAATAAATGATTTTTAGGAGGAGGTGAAGAGAGGATAGAGGCTGGTTATTATCCTGGAGGCTGTACCCCTCAGCAAGACTTAAGTGATTTTGGTTAACCCTATAGGCACCATAAGGTGCAAAAAAAAGAATTTTGTTTTGTTCCAATATTTTGTACCTTTGTCTGACATTTAAAGGGTACACAAAGAACCGGTGTCTAATTAACCCTTGTAATAGTCCAACCTGGACAAAGAAACTCTCTGTTATAAGTGATGAGGCATAGCATATAATGGCAATGATTGCAAGCATTTAGGAGGTTAAACTAGTTGATCCATTTTACCAGTCGATTGTTTTCAGGAGCTCAATTCAACAGTATTATCTGCACAGATGCAGAATGACAAGCTCCACGGAAATGTAAAGAAGCACTATTTAAAGGGAGTTTTTTTTCACTTTAGGGAATAACCTTTACCAAGAAGTGATAAAGGTACATGCATGGGAGTCATTTTAAATGACACATAGGGGAAAATAACCCATAGTGAACTATTTCACACACCGTACATGATCAGTCAAGATTTGTGTCAAAGTCACTGAAACCAGAGCCGTCTCCAATGATCCAGCGCTTGAGCTTGTTCCATGACTAGGTCGCATATGAAAAAATACAGCTGTCTAAGAGGTACAAATTCAAGCTTAGCCTTAGTCATAACTATTGTAGAAGCTAATATATTAACATTTTCCAAAAAATGGACAAGAGATGTCCAGTAAACTTAATTCTGGCTTTTTTACAGCATTTTAGCTTGCTTTTAAAGGATTTCTAGAAAACCGCTATCTAAATGGAAGTTAAGCCTTCTGTTTGTTTGAACTGTATTTGACTTAGACCATGAAGTGAACCTGAAAAATATCAAATCTATCAAATCCAGGTCTGCGGAACTTTACTTCAGTTGATCTGTCACATGGATGAGACCATGGGGATTTGAAATTAGCCAAAGAAGTAGAATCCATGCACAAAACAGTTCTCATTAGAAGATCAGTCACTGCTTATATTAAAGCTGATGTGACTTTTAGACCTACCACTACGTGAATCACGAAACACTATATCGCAAACTTTAACGTCACTGACATACTGAAGTTTGACACCAACTATGTATTTTCAAGAACTATTCCATTCATCTACTACATATTTTGTGCTCATGGAGCTGTTTCAAATGGGAACTTGGAGGGCCAATACGAAAAGTCGTATGGAAAACACATAGAAGCAAAAATGTACACTGTTAACAAGAGAAGACGTGGCACTTAATACCACCTTGTTATTTTCTTTAGATCTGGGAACTCAAAGGGTTTGAACTGGAATGTCAGGATATTTACACCAATATAAGGGCAAATTCTTCTGACTCATTCATGTGGTACACAATATCTGAGCATCTCAATCATTACTTATGACCCGAGAATATCACAGATCAAACCCCTGCTTGAATATAGTTGACTTAAAACAGAATGTGTTTACCTTCTAAAAAGTAATGGTTTTCAGAAGAACCATTATTAGTATCTTTTGGGAGGTCAGTGTAATAGAATCTTTTTGATGGACTATCTATTTACTATGTAAAGGGCTTTAGGACCAGCTCATTAAGAAAGTTCCTATGCTTCCTATGTCTTTCCATATGGATAGAACTGCTCCAAGATGAAGCCCACAATTCTCTACAAGATGCAACCCTACTTTAACAAATGTAGAATTATAAGTATTTGTGCAAAGCAAAAATCACAAGAAGCATAGCATTAAAATGCTTTTTGCTTTTTTATTCACTCTATTTCAATAGTAATAATTCTAGAACAGAAATCTGTTTAAACATAGTAAAGCCGTGTGTGACATTTCATTGTGAATAATTCCCAGCCTGTGAATGTTTAACACAATGCAAATGTTATTGCTGCTGCTGCTGAAATATTTCCCCCAAAAAATTAATAGCAGTCGGCATTGAAAACAACTACATTCAAAGCATGAGTGACTGCAGCAACATTACCTTCAGCAATTAGAACAGACCTTTCAAGACATTTTATCCGCTTAAAAGAGCTGTTTTCCTGCAGTGTTGGTAAGTTAAAGGCTCCAGTGCTTGAAGAGGGTGTTTTGAAGGCTTAAAAATCAATGAATAAAGAAATAAGCATGTTAGCTCTAGGAATTTGTTTGTTTGCTACCTGAAATCACACTTGTCACTCAAGCTCATGGAGATGAGTTAACCACGTTCAAGATTGGTACAAATGTGCGGGTTGTGGACACTGTGAGACTGTTAATGTGAGCTACTGCAAGTTTTAAATAAAAGGAGGACAAGTAAGTTGATGTAAAAAAGAAACATAGTTTCAGTCTCAAAATCAAAGATTTTATGACAAGACACGGAGGCTCCTATTGCTTAACTCTTTCTTTACTGAATCATATAGCAGCAAGAAAATTTGAATAGGAAAAAAGTAAAATACAACATGTGGCCCCAACAGCCAATCCCAACACAGCACTAAGTATAACTCTAGTCTCCTCCCGGAAGTCATCCTCTTTCTTTGCTGCTCACTGGATCAGATAAGTATCATCCAGTGTATTATATTATATTATTACATTATTATTATTGTTTTCAATTGGCATATTTTTCGCTTGTTTATTGGTATTATTCCTTGTCTTTTATTGTTTTCTTATTGTCTATTTGATTATTTTTTCCCATTTATTTCGCTGTGTCTCCCTTTTGGGTTTTGGCTGTTGCCTTTTCCTTTTCCCCGTTTGGGGCCTTGTGTCTCCCTTCGGTTTTGGCTGTTGCCCCCTTTTCTTTTACCCGTTCGGGTCCTGGGCTCGTTTGGCATTACTTACCTTGCTCCGGTATGTCCGTTTCTCGTCTCATCGCCTTTCGCTGCAAGCGTTGCCTGTTGTGGTTTATCCTGCTCGCGTCTCTCTGAGACGCTGTCTCGGCGGTTTCCTGCGCATGCGCGCGGCCGCCGATACTTCACAGCGGCTTCGCGGTTCTTTCAGTCCACGCGGCGTTTCTGTTGCGGCAGTCAGCTCCGTCGTTCGTCTTTATTCCACGTTCGTTCTTCGGGTTCCCAGGCAGGGGTAAGCTCCCAACCTGGATCCCAGCTGGGGAAAATCATTGTTTTCCCTCTCTAAACTTCTCCTACGGTTTTTCCTGGGTGTAGCTAGACAAATAATTAATTTATTAATTGACTTTCTATTTTGGCTGACAACATGCCTAAGAATATTAAAGATGTGCCTTCTCAGGCAGAGAGTGTTTTCCCTGAAGGGGATTTAGAGGATGTACCTATTTTGCCCATTGCAACCGGGACCTGTGATCTCCCTTCCACTGCAGGGCCGCATTTAGATTTTCAAAGGTCAGTTTCAGAGGCCATTTTAGCAGCCATGGGTTCCATGACATCCACTTTGTCGCACTCAATTGCGCAGGCTATTAGTACTTGTCAGCAGACATCTATATCTGCCTCCACTGCCCCTTCCCACCTGGGTGCTTCAACTTCTCTGGAAGCACCAGCGCCCAGGAAGGCTGTATCTAAACAGAAACACATTAACCCCCCCGACCTCCAGAATTGTGGGACATGGCGATGTACATACCGCCCTAGATAGCGTGGCACCAGCGCGCAAACGAGCCTATCCGCGCCAGGCAGAATGGGCACGGCGGTGGAAGTGTGCCAAGACACTCCCCGAGGACTCAGATTCGGAGCTTGACTCCGCTGAGGAGGTCGTGCAATCTGAGGTTTCCTCAGATTTCGAGGAGGATTTGGATGAGGAACCTTTGGTTTCCTTGGAACCAGGTTCCCCCAAGCAAGAGGACCAACGGGTCTCTCATTCTTCCTCCTCGACACGGATTTTGGATCCCCAGGGGGATTCTTTGTTTGATCCGGAGAATCTTCACCACCCCCGATCTTCGGAATGGGTACCGTCAGCACATATTGCTCAGTACCTGGAGAAATGGGTCAGACGCCCTCTCTCCAAATCAGCCAGAAATAAATTGCGGGCGGAATGCCCTCGCCCTATTGTTCCAAATAAAGTCTGCGACACGCCCTCTGTGGACCCAAAAATGGTCCAATATTTAGCTAAATCTGGCTGGAATCCTAGAAAGGGCTTAGAGTCTGCCCTTAAATCCTGTCAGGATAAACATCTGGATGTTTTTGGCCCATTGACCAAATTATTTGAATTGGCGTCTAATGCCAAGGAGAAAGGAGAGTCGGTTGATCCGGACACCCTTTTGGGGTGGATACAGAGAGCAATTTGTATTGCAGGGAATGTCAACACTTCCTTCTGCATAGAACGTCGTAAGGCCATCCTTCTAAAGGTGGAGCCTAAGTTGGCCAACCTCGCCCTGTCTGAGGCAGGTAAAGACGCTCAGGGTCTCCTGTTTGGAGATTCCTTTATAAAGGAGCTGGGGCAGTTTGTCGGTGCCTTTACGGCTTTGGATAAAGCCCAATCGTCAATGAAGAGAGTGTTTGAGACCCGGGTCTCCACCAGGGCCGGCAGATTCCGGGGCCGTCTGGCCGGCCGTACTTCCTTCGGTTCTTCAAGAACTTCACGAGGCTCCTTCACTCAGCAACCTCCGCAGCGGGAATTTAAGCAGCCCTCACCTTTCTTCCCTTCGCGAGCCAGACCATGGCGTTCCAGGGGATCGGGAAGAGCCCATAGACGTCCATATGGTGAGTACACAACTAACCACCCCTTCTTTCCCACTTCAGGTGGGCGGACGTCTCCGTCATTTTTTCCACGCTTGGCAGAACCTGACGGCGGACGCGTGGGTCCTGGATTGTGTTCAAGGTTACACGATAGAATTGGTTGTCTACCCATATCAGACGGTTCTTCCCCCTCCTATTATGTTTTCCCCACAGGAACAACTGTTAATAGACAACGAATTGACCACTTTGTGGGACAAGGGCGCGATCGAGGTTGCCGCAGAAGGAACCCCAGGTTATGTCAGCAACATATTCCTGGTTCAAAAGAAAGGAGGCAGTTTCCGTCCGGTAATCAATCTCAAATCTCTAAACCTTTTGGTACGTTACAGGCACTTCAAGATGGAGGGGATCCATCTTCTTCGAGATTTGCTGTTGCGGAACGATTGGATGGCGAAACTGGATCTACAGGACGCCTACCTCACGGTTCCCATGGCAGAACAATCCCGAGATCTCCTACAGTTTTATTGGAAAGCGCGGAAATGGCGCTTCACCTGTCTTCCATTTGGACTCTCGTCGGCTCCATGGTGTTTCACCAAATTGCTTCGTCCAGTGGTGTCGTGGCTTCGCACTCAAGGGGTGAGACTTATTATCTATCTGGACGACATTTTAATCATGGCCCAGGATCGTCAGACGCTGTTGTCCCACCTTCGATTGGCGATCTCCTTCCTTTCGGGGCTGGGATTTCTCATCAACGAGGAGAAGTCGTGTATGGAGCCGTCTCACACAATGGAGTTTCTGGGATTCATGGTGGATGCCGAACAGGAGCTGCTCAGTCTTCCGACTTCCAAGATCCGTTCGATTCGCAAAGAGCTGACTCGTGCTCTGCAACGTCGGACCATTTCGATCCGTTGCCTGGCCAGGATTGTGGGTCTGCTCACGTCGTCAATCCAAGCGATCTTTCCAGCTCCGCTCCATTACCGGGCTCTTCAGCGCTTGAAGATAGCTCATCTCCGCGCAGGTGCGTCCTATGCGGATCTTGTTCCTCTGGACGCAGACTCGAGGGAGGAGTTACGCTGGTGGATCCGGAATATGGAGGCGTGGAACGGCAAGGCTATCGTGGGTCCACGTCCGGATTTCACCATCGATTCGGATGCCAGCCTGCATGGCTGGGGGGCTCATTGCGAAGGTCTGACTACGGGAGGCAGGTGGTTTCCGGAGGAAGCTGGGCTTCACATCAATTCGCTGGAGCTTCTCGCGGGCTCTTTTGCCATTCGCAGTTTCTCGAAGGACCAGGCCAACGTTTGTATCAGGCTCCGGATGGACAATGTGTCAGCGGTGCGATACGTCAACCATTTCGGGGGTACACACTCCAAGGCGCTAGCGGATTTGGCTCGGGAGTTCTGGGATTACTGCCTGAGCAGGAACATTGTCGTCCGCGCAGAATACTTACCTGGCTTACACAATACCGTGGCCGATTGGAACTCTCGGTTCTTGCGGG
The DNA here is from genome assembly GCF_027358695.1 of Spea bombifrons. Classification (NCBI taxonomy): domain Eukaryota; kingdom Metazoa; phylum Chordata; class Amphibia; order Anura; family Pelobatidae; genus Spea; species Spea bombifrons. The sequence continues at coordinate 113,387,808 of NC_071087.1, read as the reverse complement.
ATTCCAGCGATTGGAGGTTGGATCCCGCGGTGTTCCTGTCTATCGTCTCGAGATGGGGTCCTCTTTGTACAGACCTGTTCGCTTCCAGACTCAACACGCAGCTTCCGACTTATTTCAGCTGGCGCCCGGATCCCGGAGCGGCGGCTGTGGATGCCTTCACACAGGATTGGTCCGGAGGCACCCAGTACGCTTTTCCTCCATTTTCCATGATTCCGCGTACCTTGCTCCAAGTTCGGCGGCAAGGGGTTCAGTTAGTGCTCATCACTCCGCTTTGGAGGTTCCAACCGTGGTTTCCTCCATTGTTGGAGCTGTCGATCGATCAGCCCAGACTGTTACCGCAGTTGCCTCTTCTGCTGTTGAGCCCGGAGGGCCATTCCCATCCTTTGATTCAGGACGGGTCTTTACGTCTGGTGGCATGGTTAATTTCCGGGGACCTTGGTCGATCCACGGAGTTTCGGACACGACTACGCGACTTCTGGCAGAGTCTTGGGCCCCGGGGACCAGAAGAGCTTATGGATCAGCCTGGAGAGTCTGGTCTAGCTGGTGCTTGGCTAGGGACTTGGATCCCTCTTCAGCACCTCTGAATGCAGTTCTCCAGTTTCTCTCCTCCCTCTTTGACGGGGGCAGGGCTTACCGCACCATTAATGTTTACCCGTCTGCGATTTCGGCATCTCATGCCGGACTCAATGGTTGTCCGATCGGTAAACACCCCCTGGTTTGTCGTTTGATGAAGGGAGCACGGCTTAGCAGACCTCCTCGGCCTAAGTATTCATCCACTTGGGATGTTTCTTGTGTTCTCTCCTTCTTGGCTTCTTGGCCGGCGAATGTGGACCTTTCCCTGAAGGACTTATCGGCTAAGTGGCTTACCTTATTATGTTTAATATCATGCAAACGGGTCGCGGATGTTCGAGCTCTGGATGTTGACGGTCGTTCTTTCGATCCGGCAGGAGTTACGTTTAATATATCCAGACGCACCAAGACTTCAACCAAATCTGTTTCTTATCCAGCTTTTCCATCTTCTCCGTCGTTGTGTCCTGTGCTTTGTCTCCAGGAATACGAGAAGCGTACGGCGCGTTTACGATCTCCATCTCATCCTAATCTTTTCATATCTGTTAAAGCTCCGTTCGCACCAGTTTCTTCCGCTACTTTGGCTCGGTGGTTGAAACGGATTCTGAGTCTTGCTGGGGTAGACACTTCTGTGTTTGGGCCTCATTCCTCTGGAGGTGCCGTTGCAACGAAGATTATCAGTCTCGGTGGACGTTTGGAGGATTTAATGAGAGCAGCTGACTGGTCCAGACCGTCTACTTTTAAAGAATTCTATTTTCGACCTTCTCCGCATCTTTTTTCTCCTATTGTGGATCAGCTTTAAACTTGCAATAGGAGCCTCCGTGTCTTGTCATAAAATTGCATGATTTTACTATTACCATGACGTAAAGTCATGATTTTATTAAAGACACGGAGGCGAGTATTGCTTCCCACCCTTTTCGCTTTGTGGAACTCGCTCCCACCCGATGATTTATGGTGGATAGGAGGTAGATTTTATATTTATTTTATATTTATTTTTTGATTTATATCTTTGTTCTATGGATGCTATGCTTGTCATTTTTGATTTGTTTACCTTATTCGGATATTGTCGGATTTTCACGTGTTTCATGATTTATTTACGTCTCCCTGCTTTCTCCTGTTTTCAGGGTTGCGTTACACCGGCACTAATCTATAGATTCCTTTTATTTCTTGTTTCCCTGCAGTTTGACCTGAATGCACGGATTCTCAAGTTCCGTTTGGTGTTTTGCCACTGTTCATGCCGTTACAGTCTGCCTCGTGCCGGGTGTTGGTCCTGGTTGTGCTGATCAAGTTCGCCTGTCAAAGAAAGAGGATGACTTCCGGGAGGAGACTAGAGTTATACTTAGTGCTGTGTTGGGATTGGCTGTTGGGGCCACATGTTGTATTTTACTTTTTTCCTATTCAAATTTTCTTGCTGCTATATGATTCAGTAAAGAAAGAGTTAAGCAATACTCGCCTCCGTGTCTTTAATAAAATCATGACTTTACGTCATGGTAATAGTAAAATCATGCAATTATGTTGCATACCACTGCCCAACAGAGAGTTGGTCTTTGGCTGTAGATGGTGTGCCAACTTTACCTCTTATTGGGTTTGTGGCGCATAATGTAAATTGCCTAACCCAAGAGCTGAAACAGCTTGAGTTCATAAAAATTACAGGAGTACAGAAACCCGAAAACGGGGCGTGAATCAGGACAGGTGTGAGGTATGCACAGGTGTAAAGTATTTTTGAGCTAGGTGTAAAGCCATCTAATTAGTACAAACCATTTTATTATTAGTTATTGGTTCATAGAACACTATGAATATGAAATAAAGCACACTTTTTCTTCAGTTACAATACATTACAGTATACAGCACTGTATTTAACGCTCAAGGAAAAAAAATACCCACGTTTTACCCACGTTTACACTATTTTACCGCTTGATTGTTCACAGTACTATAGATCCCATTACTATAAAAGCCTGTTGGCTGTCATATTATATGTATATATATATACATATATATATATATATATATATATATAATATGATCAGTACTATAGATCCCATTACTATTAAAGCCTGTCGGCTGTGATATTATATATATATAATATGACAGCCGACAGGCTTTAATAGTAATGGGATCTATAGTACTGTGAACAATCAAGCGGTAAAATAGTGTAATTAACCCCTTCACAAACAGAGCAGTTCCATATGCAACACATATGAAAGCTACAAAGGACTTTGTCGTGGATTATGTTGTATAATATTTGTGCATCTGTTAAAAAGCCAGTCAAAATCATTCACCCTAATTGAAATGCCAGTGATTCTCAATATTGCTTCTATTCAATAGTTGTTTTAATGCTGCAGGAGATGGAGCTGGCTCTTAGCTAAGTACTTCTCTCCTGCTGCCTGATTCATTCTGACTCACGACTGATGCTTTTTCATGTTAGTGAGAGGGGGAGCCGGAGGGGACCTTACTGATGTGTGCAAATGGAAATACACAACAGTGCACTTACAATACCAAATAGTTTAGGATGTGCCTGGGAGAAGTCTCCATGTTTTACACCCCAGAAAAGAAGAAAAGTGGAATGTTTTGTTCCTTTGGGTCCACATAGACATGATCTACTTTACTTTGTACTGGATTGGATGGCAATTACAGACGTGAATTTCTCGAACCCCGGAAGGACCAACTCATTTCCTAGTTTCCACATGAAGAAATAGACAAGTTTTGAAAACACATATTACATACATGGTTTGTGCTTTGAATAAAGCGAAATAACGGTATTATTGTGACGTATAAATGATGTAAACGCTAAAACAGACTAACTGAGCCTCGCAAAATTCAGGTGTGGCCTGTCAATGTTAGGATAGCAGGGCATATATGAATACTACAAAAAACTAAAACATTTAGCAAAAGCTCCAGTGGGAGATTAATATATATGGAGAATAAGTATATACATGAAGAATATATACAAGGGCACCTTCCACAGCATCTGCGGCAGCTTATTGACAAATTCACTACTTGTTGGGTGGCTACTGAATTCTAGAGGAATCTTAAAAACACAACTTGCAGGGAGTTTTACAACATAAGAAACTTGTAGAAGCCATTAATTAAGGTTAAATAGAAATCACCCGGAGGATTCGGGTGTTGACCCGGAGAACCAGAGAAGCGGTGCACCCAGAGTTTCGAGGTATGCTTATAATACTGCTTTGTGCTAAACAATAGAATGGGTCAACCTAAGGCAACAGGACATTCTGACTAATGTAATGTATTAGGTATAAAAAATGCTCAGTTGTCCTGTTACCTATGCCGCCTCTATTGCACTGCATCCCGTAGTCTGATACTAGCTGCTGATCTAGCTTGTTTTTTGACCATAGTTTTGGAACTGTTCCTCACTCTTCCATGGACTGAGCATGCTCAGTTGAAGTATAAAACCTAACTATAAGTGTACTCAGTAGAGGGTGTTGCCTGTATGCTCTGTATTGCTCCACTTCCTGTAGTCTGACACCAGTTGCAGACACGGCATGTTCCTCTGATCCAGTTTTGGACCTGCTGTTGCAGCCATATTTTATCTTGCTTGTTTAGTTCTAATACTGCCTGACTCCTGACTCTGATACTGGATTCTAATTTAGCTGGTTTGACCTGGCTTGGCCACGGCATGCTTCTGGCCTATATATTTGGATTCTGCACTTCTGTCATCTGATCTCCTGGTTTGACCTTGACTACTCTGGTTGTCTATGGTTACTGCATTTCCTTTTTATGTGTTTTTCAAATCTAGCAAACTATGGCACATTGCCTTAAAGAATCAGCTCAGTGTGGTGACAACAATGGCAGACACCAGATCTGCTCATAAAGAAAGTTTATAAAAAAGAAAAGGAGCTAAAACTAGGTTTCGTCAATACACTTCCCCTTGAGGTAAAGTTTTCCTGTGGATGTGGGAAACAGAACCTAACAATTCAGATATTTCAATAAATGAAAACAATAAAAACTTACCTTTGTCCTCACTTTAAAACTTTTGACATATACCTAAAGCAGTGGCTTTTACACGTTAATAACTTAATTAACAAATGTAATTTAATCATTTAATTTAATCCTTTTGGTTTGCAATCCTTTAAGCGTCTGTGCATTGTGAATTTAATTAAATAGTGATTATCTCTCCCTAGTGTGTAAAAGGTTAAAGCTATTATTCCCCAACGTGTAGTGAAGGTCTGACTTGTGTTCCAATCATGAATTTGGGGATAAAAAACGAATAGTAAATGTGACTCAGAATTTTGTGGCAAGACATTCCTTACATTGCGAACAATCACAAACTATCCTGTCAGCTCCATAAATCGCATAACAATTGGGCCTTACAGAAATCAAAGGTGGCAAGGGCCTTCTCAAATCTAGAAACCTGATCTTTTCATACTTCTATGGGTAGGGCAGTGGTCCACTTATTGCAATCGAATTTGTGGCATTTATAGGCTTAATAAAAACATACATCCCCTGTACTGCAATGGGCTACTCGCAAAACTAGGAATTAAATATCCATCTGGCTGCAGATAGGTTAATATTCCATAAATTAAAGCCAGCTACAACCAAAACGTGCATGACTACCAGGATCAGTGTAAATCCGTCCATTAAACTGTCCATTAAAATCCAGAAGTGTATACACGGCTTATGGTGTCCCCGCTGCTCAGCGCGGACTCTTTATTGAAGTTATAATATAGTTTTATGGTCCTATTACACGTGCCGTTAAATTATTTAAAAGACGCTGAATTAAAGTAATTCAAAGACATTCGTTAAGAGGTGCAGAGATTTACAGGAACTGCTGTAGAAATGTTTTCCCATAATCGACAGGCTTGTGCCAGCACTTGGTTTTAATTAACCTTAAGGGTTTTCTAAGTAGGTTTTTCTGAGACTTTGCTTGTTTGTCTCTCAGTCTTATTAGGTTTCAAGCCCCTGTTTGGAGTATGTTCTATATGTGCTAGTGCCGAATATTTACTTGTGTAGTACCCTGTTATATGCACATGTACCACCAAAGTGAAATCTTTCTGGAATAATCAAGGTGGTTGTTTTATGGTTTTCAGTTATTATAGTCCGAAATCAGAAGCATGGTACCAAGGATGAGACAAGAGAATGGTCAGTTTCCTATACTTGAACAGCAAACAGGGGCAGGTAGTGAAAATCACAGTCAGGAAACAGTCCAGGGGTCACAAATCATGGCAAGTACAAACTGAAGAGGACATAGAGGTGGGTAAAGGCATACAGTGGACGGTTATGGTACTTCTATCGGGGCACTGGAATAACCAAGTGTGGTAAGGGTTTGCTTGGTGTCTGTTTATAATGTCATCAGTAACAAATGATGTTTTGCACTGCCCCTTTGCCCCATTTGTATGGTCGCGCGTGGCCTGTTCTGTGCATTGTACTTACAAGTGCCGCATGTGCACATTGCACATGTGATGTGGCCTGGCGGATAGACCATAGGAGTACCTCTGGATCCCTGGAGGTAAGTCACAAATCAGAGGACAGCACATGGCAAGATATGACAAGAATTAAGATGACAAACTATTCTCACAGGTATTAGTATGGTAAACATTGATTTCCATTTTCCACCCTACTAATATCCAGACGGTTAAAACTGGCCACTACCCTTTACCTGGCTATTAGGAGATTGAAGGAGTAGGTAAGGTGAAATTAATACATATATGTTGTTTTGCTAAGAGGTCAGATGCATGGATCTGCAGTATTTACACATTTTAAAATATATTACATTTTAATTTAAAATTGCTACTTTTATATTTTCATACCCATAAATACATTATTTCCAGCTGAAAATGTTTTTTAATCACACTCACTCCAAAAGATGCCAATTTATCTACATTCTTTGCTCAGAACTTTCCACTGAACAATCAAGGGGTTTTTTTTTAGTAGATTGCCTCTTTATTCTATGTTATATATAGCACCATGGTTATAACTTTACATATTCATTGGCTTTTTTCACCTAAAACCAAAATTATAACATGCTGTATTTTACTTGTTATATAATTGCTGGTGTTCTACATTAATTAAATGACCCATGGGCATAAACACTACTTATATACCCACCCTGGTTTTTTACATACAGTTGTCACCCAAGCAGATGGAATAGAAACAAGCCATACGTTAAATAAAATATCATTGCTATAATGCATGTAATTTGAAGCATAATATAGATAATGCAATAGGAGCTTGGCAGAAAAACGTTGATGGCTGTTAATTATGATAGTGTAATTAGCATAACTGTAAAGTACACAGATGTTATGTTTGTTACTTCATTTATAAAGTGGATATAAAGTTACTTTCATTTTAATATCTTGATCCCAACAGGAAATAAGTTAGAAACTACCCAATAAACCTCCATGATGATGCTTATCAGCTCCTGGATCAGGAGAGATAAACTGCATTAATTCCAGATGTGCTGCAGTGGAGCATTTTCATATGTTTTTAGAGACCTTCTATGTTGAAAAAAATGTTAAAGGCCTTATTTACAAGAGGAATAAACAGCAAAAAGCGAAAAATTGTATAATGAATGTAACAAGAGATCAATGTAACTGATGGCCGAATATACTTCTTGGTCCCATTAACATACAAGTAACAACAGTTAGGATCAATTTCCTCAGTTTGGTCTACAATGATCAAGAAATCTTAGGTAGGATTGACAGACTGTCCCTTAAAAATGTAGTTCTCTGACTACCATGACAGGTCCAATGCATTGAACAATGCTATGGGATATGATGGCTTCTTATTTTTAAAGAAATAGCCATAAAGCACACTATCCAGTAAATAGAAGAGGGTCAAAAACAATAAAAATGTTACTATAGTAGATTTCATATTCATAACCACTTCACATGCCAGCCGCAGGTCTTTTGGAGGACATTACAGTAAATGTCCTGTAGGCATCAATGATGACATTTGGACAAATGGCTTCAGTCTGTCCATTGTTGTGACAAACAGAGGATGACACACTGACTGACACTGTTTTCTACAGAAAAAGTGGATGTTACTACATTGAGGTTCTAGACTTACCGGCATTCATGTGTTTAGATGTTGCTGGACACTCACGAGAATAGTACCATTAGTTTATTTTATATTTTAATATCCTTAAAGTCAGTTTCCCTTTATTTTGATTGAAAGCAATAACCTAAATGTTACACTGGCGCTATTCCTGCAGATGAAGGGAAAGGTTTTATCTAGTGATTTTATTTTAGCATTACGTTTTAATTTGAATTGGTTTCTATTCGTTTTCCTGTAGTTCAATGAATGGCCACTACATCCCAAAATCAACCATTCAAAGTATTTAAACTATTTCAATGGTACTGTTAAAATATTTTAATGGAACCTAGGCTATAGAACAAATGCGTTATAAACCAAGAGCAGCCCTGGTGAAAAATGGTAAAAGTGGAAAAGTTAGCAGGAAGAGCCCAGTGGTTGTCACTAGAATGGAACATTTTCCTTTGAGGGCAATTCACTAAACACTAAGTGGGTTTGCAAATTAGATTGTCATCAAACACACTAATTGGATTTAGAAACTTAACACTTAAAAGTCATCATCCCAAGGTCCGCATCTTTGAAGGGTCTACTTGCACCATGATGAGGCAAGCCCTCGCACATTAACGCCTGTGGCCTCATGGTCACACAAGTGCTGCTAATGGCACATTATGAGTGCGCAAAAAGGTCTTGGTGGACGTTTGTGGACTGCCTGTCAGACATGGTGGAACACACCCAGACTTCCCATGTGCCTGTCCTATTGACTACGATATACTTCATAGCTTTAGTAGACTCTGGTAGTGCCGTGTTTGAATATGTAATTGATATGTCTTTAAGAAGAATGATATGAGAGTGCTTTGTATACATGTATGTTATCCCACCACTGTAATATAGGTCTCTGTAATTTGCACCCAAATTACCTTATCCCTTGGTTGTAGGAATAAGCTTCCATGAATTCCACACCTCAGTCCAATCCCATGTGTCCCAGACACAGGAAAATACTGAGGGTGTATGGAAAGATGATAGCCCCCAAGACATTTTTTCCATTCACACATCTGATTTGTATATAGGGAGCACTCAACAAGGAGGGAGAGTCTGAAAAGAATATTCCTAATACTTTTCTGGTGATACTTTTGCACAATACGAGGCAAATAATCCTTTGTTACCCAATGCAAGTAGTAGACGTGAATGGGGCACCTATGGAGGGCCACACCAAAAGTAGGTATGTATATTTTATTCTTGAGAAATATCTCCTGTATAGAGTAACCACAGAAGACGACCAGGAGGTTGAACTGTCATTGATTCCATCTACTCATACTAGAAAAGCCCTACACTTTACCCACACACATCTTCTGGGAGGTCACCTAGGTGTAGAGAAAACTCAGAAGTGGATCCTGAGGAGATTCTTTTGGCCAAGGGTATACAAGACAATAAAAATGTATTGTGCTTCCTGCCCGAAATGCCAATTCTCATTCCCAGTACCCAAGATGAAGGCTCCCCTTATTCTGATCTTGATTATTGACATCCCATTGGAAAGATTGGCATGACCCACTAGAGAAGTCAGCTCATGGGTACCAATATATCCTGGTCATCATCCTTGATAATGCTGGTATCCCGAGGCAACATACTAACATACTAAAAGTACTCCTTTTGTTTCCCGACTCATTAGGGAGACAAGAATCACTTGTTTAAAATACATGCCTCGAAATCCTCAGTATATCACCCACAGACCTACTCAAAGAAAGCTTTAGTAGCGATGGTTGGTAGAGATGGGAAAGGCTAGGATATGCTACTTCCATACGTACTTATTTGCAATTTGAGAGGTTCTCCAGAGTTCAACTGGTTTTTCCCAGTTTCATCTCTTATATGGTAGACATCTGAGGGGTCCCAGTGTTGTACGGTATGTAGAACAGATGCAGGAGCGTATGATTAGAGTTATTCTCCTTCTTTGCCAATATATGGAAAAAGTGCAGGAAGCCCAGAAGTTAATTTATGACCAGACTGCTGCAGTGAGGGAATTTCAACAAGGGGAAAAGAGTGATAGTATTGGTTCCTACGGCAGAGAATAAACTTCTCGCACACAGAGAGTGGATCAGGGTGAGCACAGGATGACTTAGACATAAGAGGAGACTGGGCAGGCAGGCAATGAGTCTCCCAAGGAATCCATCAGAGCCCCCTCCCTAACTCAAATTAACCCCCATGTGTCCTCAGGCTCAGGGTTACCATAACAATGTGATCAAAATAATGGTATCTGAAGAAAGCACAGCTTGACCTGAAAAAATAGTATTTGTGTGGGTACAGTAAATGAGAAATGTTAAAACACCCATGGTCATGAAGCGTACAAAAATTAAAAATACTCTTGTCCTTAAGGGGTTAAAGCGCCAGGACTCCCTCATCATCCCCAGTCTAGCCCTGCACTCCACCTTTATTAATTATGACAAGCACGTGGAGTTATATATATATATATATATATATATATATGGAGTTATATATATATATATGGAGTTATATCATATACACTATAAGATTTAACCATAACGGAACACTTCCACTTATTACATCAATACATACAATGTGAACTTACGTGTTAGGATTATAAAGGTTTTTGGCTGTCAGACCCGGGGAGCAGAGAACAAATGTAAGGCGGCATACAACCTCATGCTGACTTCTTGCAGCTAATAAGAGAGAAAACCCTCGGGAATCATATTATTTTGTTTCTTTGTGACTTGCCAGTAAAATTGTATATACTACATTCCACCCTCCTGACAACTCACTTGTTCATTATTGGCTCTAAATCACTGGGGAAAAAAGGAGAAGCTGTATATCAAGTTATAGCTGGAAAATAGATGGAGCCTTTCAGAGAAATAAGCTCAAATCTGCATGCTAAGTTGAATTAGTATATGGCCTGACTGCAGAAGGTAAGGACTTTTCCAACCCTCTAAGCAAATAAACCTTAGCAGATGTATAATTATTCTTTCCTCTGGAGGTTTAATCACTTATAGGTAACACAACAACTTTTAAGAAGCCTTTTCGGTTTCTATGGCAAAAATCTAATTTTTTTGTCACAAGACATTTATGCATTTCGTCAAAAACTTAAAGATTTTACACGATTACAACACTATTTCTGGGAAGAGATTTGGCATTCAAGAGAACTAAGAACTACGTTAATGTTAATGTAATGCTTCAATAGTTATAAAATAAGTAAATTCAGCATAGTAGGTGGAACAGCATTTTGAGTGTAGGACAGTGCCAGACTGGGAAAGAAAAGTAGCTGTGGGACATTAAGGCCACTGGCCGCTAAAAGACGTACATGGTAACAGGCAGCCTTACAATCATGTGGCGTGCGGCCACTTGCATCCAGCTCGCAACCACCCAATATGTAGCAAGAGCGGAAGCAAAAGTAAGTGGCCCGCTACTGTCCCGGCCTGGTGTCCGGTCAAAGTTCGGCTTTAGGTAAATCTAAGTGACAATTCTATAAAGATTTTACACTATACCTGGGGGAAAACACTTTTTTTTTTTAGGACAACCTATTCATTTTAATGTGTTGTCAAATAATTCTAGCTTTTATATGCTGCGTATTAGCTTGACGTGTGCGTGTTCTAGCACATGTAGACAAACCCTGACTCTTTATCATGTTGTCTTGTCTTATCAACCAATGTCTTAGTCAACTGGATGGACGCTCGACACTGACTAATACAAGTCTATGGACCAGATGAGTTTATGGTGAAGTTAAAGATGTCCTCCTTATCTAATAGGCAAACAGCTCAGGGTAGTATTTGTCAACCACAGTATCACTACTGTCTATAATGGCAGCCTACGGAAGATTATTCAAACAAAATGAAATAATACCATGTGTTCCTAAATGCTAAATTACATTACTGTATTGTATATAGCTTTAAATTTAATGCTTAAAAAAAGAATATTTAATTTTATATGTGACGTTCACTTTAACAGTACATTATTCAGGGGAACTCGTCCCTTCTTGCAGCAGAAGTTCATGGAGTCAGCCTTTAAATTGCATCGTCCCTGCAGTTACCCCATATAGTGCCTTGCAATACCGTCTCATAAAAAAATGTACGTTTCTTCTCAAGACAATTTATTGTATGCAGGAATATCCTAAACATCTGTGAAGCATTGTCACAATATAGCCTTTGACAAACAACCCAATTTCATCTTCTGCATTATCACAGGAAAAACTACTACATAGAGGAATTCATCTTATGTGTTTTCTTAACAATGTTTATTATTTTTTTATGCAGAAAGGTTCACGTTTCAGTTGGGGCAACTCATTTGTAAGCATATAATTTAACCATTTTGTTGCCGGAGGGGCTACTAACATACAACTGCTCTGTTTAAACAAAGTCAGGAGATAGATATGTTAAGCATTACTTGGGGAATATCATACAATCATTACTGTTCATAACTCATGGCATTAATATGATTGAATATCTCCATTTAATCTGTACAAAAAAATCTTTAGAAATAAAGTCATTTTTACAATCAGAAAATAAATAGGGCAAACCCATGCACAGACATTGGGTATGCATGCTCCTAAACCCTGCCAAATCAATCTGGGACAATGGCAGAAAAGCCTGAAGTCTAATTCTAATGTGTCTGTATCATCCCGGAAGGTGTTGAGGAAGGGCCCCTTTAGACAGTTTCAAATATAAACACTCTTATGTCAAAATAATGACACTTGTTCATTTAAATTTTCATCTATTTTTTGCGTACGCTGTTTACCCGTCTTCTTTATTTCTACAGCTTTTTTTTTTAGATTTAACCCTTTGCCAAAGTGCTGATATATTTTACTTTGCCAGAATTCACATTTTGTCTGCCGCCAACCTTGACCTGTACCCTTGCCTTCATATTATGTGTGCTTTGACTTCACATGTTTATTCCATTTTACATGTTAAAAGAAGCACTCAGCATTTTGTCAAAGCTAGAAACTCATCTTTTTTTTTTTTGCTACAGTTTTGAGGCAAAATTAGATCCTTAAAGTATCATAGCCCAGAGCTGCCTTTTTTATATCCTACACTGATCTCATATTTTAAGCTTGCTTGTGTGGCTCATTCTTATTAACCCCTTAAGGTTTCATTATAAAACATAACTTTTGCTTTCCTAATTGTGTTTACTGTCATTTTAAACAGAAACATGTCTTATGATTTAACAATGAGTTAATTCTGCAATATTGTATATTTTTTATTCAAGTAATCTAGTAACCCTATTACATGAACTGCAGTAGAATCCTTTGGTTGCCAAATTGTTACACAGACTCTTTGTTATTAATTTAAGTATTGTTATTATTTAAGAACCTAACTTTGAAGACAGAATCTCTGAAATAAATGCTCTGGGATATGGATATTATGTATTATATATATTTTATAAAAAGTATTTGTCTAGCATATTGTGCATACAAAATAAATGTGGGCATTAATTTTGAGGGTCAAGTTCACTTTAAATCAAGATAAATGTATATATATATATATATATATATATATATATATATATCCTGACAAATATATTATATATACAGTATATATATATATATATATATATCCTGACAAATATATTATATATACAGTATATATATATATATATATATATATATATATCCTGACAAAAATATTATATATACGGTATATATATATATTTGTGTGTTATCATATGTATGTGTGTGTGCTTGTTCAGAGATTGCACACTGGGGAGATGGCGGGCGTAAAAATAAAATGTCTCAAAGCCAGTAAGTGATAAAAATCTGCAAAAATCAGTGCATTCCTCAGCGCTGTCTGTAACTATTATATAATAGGCCCTTTGTATTGCATCGGTCTCTGTACAATTCTGCATTAAAATGTCACAGACATCTGTGTTGGTGCTGCTTGGAATTTCTAGACCAAACAAAAATATGTGTCTAAAATGAAAGACTGGGATTATTGACTGAGCCAAGAAGCGTATATTGGCTTAGCATATCTGTACGTAAAAGACCATGAGATATATGTGAAGAATTTTACACCTTTATGCTACCTAATAGGCTATGTTCTATTATCTGACTTAAAACGCATTGCTGATTTTTTTCAGTGTTTGCTATTGGACTCTATGGGGAATTGCTATTCTATTAGCAGGGATATATTATTCGGTGACAATAGAATCTGGAATCCCAACGTGTGTCAGTCAGGCTAAGACTTGGGAAAGGCAATATAAATACGGTAAGCACAATATAGCTAGGGTTGGAGAATGAGTAGCTAAATTAATAGCTTCATTTTTTCGGGCCTGAAAAATGTCTTGATTTGCAGTCCTTTTCACTGATTTTGTTCAGATCCAGGTATTATGAGGTAGATATTTTGTAAGTGTTTTATGAGAAAAACTACATAGAGAAAATAGATTATCTATCATCAGAGGCTAAGGCCCAAGACACATTGTTTTTCGATTAACTGTTTAATTCCCTGTACGACTAATTGTACAGCACTACAGAAGTTGTTTGGTGGCAAGCACAGGAAAATGCCGGGTCATTTACCTTCCCTGCCACACAGCAGAACCTATGCTTTAATGCGCTGAATACAAGTGGTGGCCACTTGTAAAGTGGTAGTAGCCCTTGAAAGCCAGCAGCCACTAAATGACATACATACGGCTGTAGACTGGACACGCACAACCGCAAAGCTTCGCTCTTACACTTGCGCAACACACCACTACCACTTTTCTTCCCCAATTCTGCCCTGGTTGGTGCTATGAAATATATCAATTATTAACTCTTTATTATAGCTTTATGCATATCCCTAACATTTTATGTTGTCCTGTTTTTCTACTTACAACTGGGCATCTATTCCAGGTTTCACAATCCTTCTGTCAAGTACGATTTCCTCACATTATTCCTCAGATTTCTACCCTGTAATGTTAAATTATGCTCCGACACTCCTCTTTTTTTTTATTAAAATGCTTTTCCCCTGGACTTTCTTTAATCTCTTGACATATTTGAATGTTTCTGCCCTGTCTCCCATCTTCTTTCACTTGTCCCGGGTGACCACAGTTAGTTGACTGTAAAGTTCCTCTGTTATGTACACAGTGTGCATGAATTATTGTTTTACCAAGCCTTACTTTATTCTATGCTGATACAGAAAAAAAACAGCAGCCTTGCCATTTAAATAGGAAAATGATTGATAGTCAGGAATGTGCATGCAGTCTCCTATTTGCCTTTTAAATCATGCTATTCTAGCACAGTCTGGGTTTGTCTGCTTTTGTGTTTGCTCTGTGGTTTATTGAAATGTCATACCTCCCTGGATCTAAAGGGTTTTAAGCCACTGTTTATTCTGAGTGTACATAACACTGTGTTAGTTTGGGCACCTGACTTAGCAGGGCTAGACTATTCCAGCCCTGATAATTATCTACCATCACCGCAGGGATCAACTGCTCTGATTTTTACAGAGAAATAAAAGCCTTCTGTAGCAAAACAAGCAGAAAGCCTGGACTATTTCTGCGCTATAATTAACCAGGGATTTAAGGTGAAAATAGTGGTACGCTGTCTCACCAAGAAAGACTACGTTAAAGACTATACAATATCCGGGGTGTAAAATGACTTCAATGGTTCAATAGAACTCTAATGACTCTTCCCACCCACAGCCACTATCCACACACCCCATGCAAATACCATGGCAACTGTGTCTAATGTGCAAAAAGTGAAAAAAGGAGCCCAGAAACATTCCATAAGTTGCTATGGTGAGTTCACTATTTGACTAAGAATTGCTCACATATAGTAAAAACTTCCATATACTGTATATTCAAATACACAAAACACTAGTACCCAAACGCAGGAATATTAAACATCCTATGCATTCACATTGTAAGTCACACACTGACTGCTTCCTACCAGACGAAAGACTGACAAGTGCCCCGTTGGCTGTTCTGGTTTAATAATTTTGCATCACTGCCTGAAGCTTTATTGGGTAATTTATGTGCAATTTCACTTATAGCCACCAGGGTGTTTATAGTAACAAGGGCTTTAGCAGCATTAATAAGATCTCTGCATCATTTATGTGCTTCTCTTATATATTTATAATTGTATGTAATTCAAGACAATTAATGTGTTACCTTTATTTCTAACTAACTTCTGTGGGGACAACGGTACAGTATTCATGCTTTTTTTTTTGACCATGGCAATTGCAGGCCCCCCAACTGTCCTGATTTAGGCAGGACAGTCCCGATTTAGGTGGGACAGTCTTGATTTTGGGACTCTGTCCCGCATAGCCCTACCGCTATTCAGCTTTGCCTTCCCATCGGCTGCACACCCGCCTCTAATCACCATCCGAAATTCTTTAAGCAGCCAGCTTGTGTGCGCCGTGTTGCTTCTGCTTTAGTGAGGCTTTTTGTCTGCCCCCCATTAAAACATAATAGAGGCCTGGCTGGGGGCAATACACAAGGTTGTGGGGTCATCAATATACAAGCGGGCAGCAGGGGCCATTACATGATAAATCAATACTAAAGGGAGGGGCTGGCTCAAGGGTGCAACACAAAAGGGGGGTTAATGAATAAACAGTGTGGCAAATACATTTTTACTTGTTGTAGCATAGCCTGTCCAAATGTGGGTGTCGGTGTGGCAGAGTCTGTCCTGGTGTGTGTGTTTGGGTGTCGGTGTGGCAAACACCTGTCCTGGTGTGTGTGTGTCTGGGTATCGGTGGGGCAGAGCCTGTCCTGGTGTGTGGATGTGGGTGTAGGTGTGGCAGAGCCTGTCCTGGTGTGTGGGTGTTGGTGTGGCAGAGCCTGTCCTGGCGCGTGTGTTTGGGTGTCGGTGTGGCAGAGCCTGTCCTGGTGTGTGTGTTTGGGTGTTGGTGTGACAGCCTGTCCTGGCACTTTACTTGATGCAGGAATAAATCGAACTATTTGATTTTTACTTATCCAGAGACAAAATGAATTTGTCGTCACTTCAGAGGACAAAACTTCCAAGACCCAGAAATCAGTGAGAGGAAAAGTAAAGGTATCGTGTTATTTGCTCTATTTGAATTTGCATATATTATTAAAAAGGATTAGCGGAACTAGCTTCAAGCGTCCCGTGTGTGATGATTTTTTTTAGTGTATTGCTTACTCCCAATCCCATCACATAAGATTCTATCATATATCTGCCGAGCACCATGCCATCTTTATCCGGTACAGATGGATGCCAAGGAGTTAAAATTCTGTTTATTCCCAAGTACTTATTTTAGCACTTTTGGTTCCTAGGATTTAAATAACAATGTGGTGTTCTGTTATCGTTAAGGAACAATTTAATATAATTTTAAAAAGAATGGGAGGGAGGCTAACAGAATAAAATAATCTCTCCTGCTGTGGACTACTCTTCCAATTATGCTTTTCCAGCATCATGGTGGACACCTGACTGGCTGAGCATCATGGGAATTGTTGTTCACAGCTAACATCTGCAGCTTTATCAACTGTTAACTGAATTTCCCATGATGCGCAGCCAGCATGAATGTGCTATCTGGGTGCTGGCTGGGGCATTGCTTAGATGTGCAATCTGGATGTTTGGCAAGTCTTGTGTGTGCAACCTTGGTGCTCTGGCAAGACCTGTGGGTGCAAAGTGGTGCCTTGGAAAGATTTGTTGTTGCAGTCAGGTGCTGCGGGTGTATGGGATGTGGGTGCAATAATGTAAGGAGGGCAGGACTCTGATATATGATAATGTATTTTAGTGTGTTATATTTCGTGGCTGGGGCTCTGATATAGATAATTCATGTTGCTGTGTTATATTAACTGGCTAGGGCTCTGATATAGATAATGCATGTTAATGTGCGATAATACCTGGCTGGGGATCCGATATATGATAATGCATGTTACTGTGTGATATTACCTGGCTGTGGCTCTGATATATGATAATGCATATTACAGTGTGATATTACCTGACTGGGGCTCTGATATAGATAATGCATGTTACTGTGCGATATTACCTGTTTGGGGCTCTGATATATTATAATGCATGTTACTGTGTGATATTACCTGGCTGGGGCTCTGATATATGATAATGCATGTTGCTGTGTTATATGACGTGGTTGAGGCTCTGATATATGATAATGCATGTTACTGTGTGATATTATTACTGTGTGATGTGATATTATTTTTAATATGCATGACTTTGCTGACAAAAATGAAGTGTGTTTTAAGTGGTGATACAAGGGGCGACATTGTAAAGTGCAATTGCTTGTACTAGTGAGTTGCACAAGAGCGATTAAAAAAAAAAGTATCCCTCTTTCACATTTTGAAATGTTTGGGAAGTATGCAATCAGAGAAAATTAATAAGCAACAAACACATCTTTTTTGGAATGACAAATGCCTTTTTTATTCATAAAATATCTATGAAGTGAAGGTCCAACATGCCTTTAAGGCCATGTCCATGAAATGGGGCCCCGAAAGACCTTGCACTGGCACTTGTAACGTAACTGCTGAACAATGAATTCTGAGTTAAAATTTCATTTTAACGTGACTGTTGATTTGTAACCATTCCATGATGCCAATCATAAGGGGTAACAATAGCATCTGTTTCAGCAGATCTGCTTCAAAACAGCTGAAAACAATGGGTGATGTAATTCAACAACAGTTGGAGAGATATAAGGCAAACAAACATTGTGTGCTTTACAGGGAACAGTCAGTCAAGGATATTAGAAGTAAAACTTCTTTACTGAGATCCATACTCAATACTTTTTACTTGCAAAAAGGCAAAGGTTTGAGACCTTTTACAATATTGCTGACAATGCAACAGGGCAGACATTCCTGGCGGAATGAGCCAAATCGCAAATTATTTAAGTAAATTAGTGTTTTACCTATAATCTGTATTATAGTCCAATTGGGGTTGAAATAATTTTCAGCTATTAACTCCTTCAGTCCCAGGGGTTCTTGGTACCTCACATAGTACCCTGTACGGTAGCATTTTTAATAGATATGGCTTATTGGGTTTGGGGCTAGGTTAGGTGGTAGTGAACAGGGTTGCGGGGTTATACTTTTTACAATTAGATCTAGGGCAATGGGATGTAAGGGGTTTTTTAAATTACTTTTTTTGCATTATTATCAGTGGAAAATGGATCCCTTTAGGGACCTCCTGAACATGTTACGTATACCAGTGATGTCACAATGACTATACTTGGGCATCGGCCAACTGTTCGTCTTCGTGTGGGAAAAAATCTTCGTATTCCACGAATATTCGCCCGTTCCTGTGTTCGGTTCAGGCGAATATTCATGTACATTCTTTGTGTTCGTTTTTTTCTTTGTTTTTTGCCGTTTGTTTGTAGAACGGGTTAATACGGGGTTAACGCGGTACAGACTATGCAGCAGCTTTGGCACCAGGATTTTAAATGTCTGTATGAGCAACTCTATCGGTCGCCTGCAGGGGCCTCCTCTGCCATCAACCAATGAAGTACACCTATACTTTATTGGTTGATGGCAGACGAGCTCCCTGCTGGCGACCAATAGACTTTTAAAATCCTGGTACCGCGACTTGGCTGGCAGAGACCACTGTTCTAACAGTTAAAGGTCCGTACAAGCGACTTTATTGGTCGTTCGTATGGACTTTTAACTGTTGGAGCAGGGAGACCAGTGGTCTCTGCCGGCCAAGTTGCACCCTGCAGGCGACCAATAGAGTTGCGTGCATTGGGGGTTGAAATGTGAGTGACTGGCCAGTAGGGGGAGAGATCAGATATCCCAGTATGGTCTAGACAGACCCTGCAGGGTATATCCTGTCCTCCTGTAACCTTCCGGTTTACATCATCAGTGACGTCTTCCAGAAGGAAATGCCCGATCATGCGCCAGAAGCTGTTACAAAGCATTGATCGGCAGGAAGCCAGCAATGCTAGGAGGAGGCAAAAGACAGCCTGATCTCCCGTGTAGAGGCAGGGACATGTCCCTTTCACTGCAAGAAAATCAGGATGTACCTGTACGTCCTAATGGGCTTTTGATCAGAGCCTTTTAGGATCTACATGTATGTCCATAGGGGACTGAAAAGGTTACATATCTGCCTAATAAACTTTAGAAGTTGCAAAATTGCAGCTATATTTGAATACTTGTCTTTACATTGTTATCAGTAATTGTGACAGAATGACCTTTGTGACAGAATGAATACAGGGCCCCGAGGTACTCAGAAATGGCTCCAGCCTGGCTGTCAAACAAAGATAGCACAGGTAGTAACTCCATTGTTTAACTAATCTCATCAATTGGATTGCTGCCAGGGGAATTAAAGGTCGGGTTGTATACATGTATCTGTTAATTTATGTTAATGAAGTTCTGTGGATATATGAGTCTGTGTTTTACATCAATAAACTGTTCATTCCTGCTGTACTCAATTCAAGGTAACTGTGTCTACTTATTGGATACACATAGCAGGGTTCTGCTATGTGTATCCAATAAGTAGACACAGCTACCTTGAATTGAGTACAGCAGGAATGCTGACTGGAAGCGATTTCGGGGACAACAGGAGGATACTGGGTGATCTCTGGGAGTTACTACTGCTCTCTTGGTGAACCCGTTACAGTAATATTGCAACAGAGTAGTACAGTTGGCTGTTTGTTGTTGCTGAGTGGATTGGAAAAAAGATAACTGGTTTAGTGCCATTGTGGAAATATTGGATACTATTAACATATGCTTTTTATCTAAGGTGAAATAATTCTGCTGAATATGGGTTGTTTATGCAATGTGCTATGTTTCACTTGTTGCATAATTGTGTGTTAGATCCATAAGCCAGTAATTCATATCTGATACCTGATCAATAATATACAGTATTTCTATGTTATGATATATTTTTACAAGTTTTGAAGATCATTTTTCTGTTTTCTATTTTGTATATGTATATATTAAATATGGGAATGCTCCATATTAAGGTGTATATTAAGTAATCTTTACTCATTTACACAATGCACAGATTATTTTTGTTATGCAACATAGTTATAGAAGAAAGGCTGCCTGTGCTGAGAGAAAGCTGTTGCTGTCCCAAGGCTTATTCAGCTGGCATGTGACTATGGTAATTATCAGGACCAGGATGCAGCTTCACACTAGGCCTAAATTGCTTTGCTCCCAGCAGGCCATTCGTTGATAGACAACTAAAAACTTTTATATTTATCTTAAAGTGGAAGGTTTACTTGAAAAACAATTGAAGTGCACTTATTACCTGAATGTAGAAAAGCAGTGATATTATTATTTATTGATTTATATAGCCCCATCATAACATGTAATACAGCACATAACACAATCACCTAACAAAGGGTGTTTTTTGTTCTCTATGTCCTCTATGCAAGAGCGTAGCATGTGACAGATTGTGTTCAGCTGACAATCAAATACACGCCGTTATATCAGCCCAGTTTGTTATGTCTGAAGTCCATTACTCTTCCAGTTTGCAACTTTGTATGAGCTTTTTCTCAAGATTTAAACAGCATTTTAACACATTCTTTAGGAGTTTTTGAAGAATCCAAGGTTATTTTTTTTAAAAAAAATATTGACACTTTTAAACTATTTCCAATGTTATATGTTGTAGACGATTTAAAAAATATAAAAATTAATAAAGGAGATACTGAAAAATTCAGGATACAGACCCATCCAATTTCTTTTTAACCATTAAACCTTTGGGGCATAAACATGTGCCTGTGTTCTATTCATCCTTTTTTTTTTAAGTTTTCTTCCCACCCAAACTTCTTAGTCCCTCACTTAATGGAAACGTATGTATCCATTTGTACCTTTTCTCCTCCAAGCCAGACACGGTAAGGTCTTTTTGTCATTCCTGCGACTTCCATCAGATAAAAATCTTTCTTTTGTTTCTTTTTCTCTGAGTTACTGCGTTAATTTTCTGCTTTTCTATTCTCTTCTGATCCTGCTAATTATGCCTTAAATTCTCATACCTCTTTGCATTTTCATTTGAGTTTAATAATGAGGATTTTAATTATAATTTTAATGCTTTTGGTTCTGCTGTTCCTTTTTATATTAAATTGCGGTTTCTCTTATTAGTCTTTGCTGATGAAAAGCCATTAACTCTTTTAGTCCTGGAGTTTTATCAGTGATGTATTACTGTAGTAGAGACTTCTATATCTCCAGAGGTTTTAAACAGATTTCTGAATCACAATTTATATTTTACACCTATTACTTTATCTGAGTATTATTGTGTCTTATAAGATAAATAAGTCAGTATATTAGTATATCTCTAAATATTAACCTTTTTAAAAGCATATGCCAAAGTGTCTATGGTAGCAACTCAATATTGAGGTAAACCGAATTCTTCTAGAAATATTCTATATAACAAAGATAGTTTGTCAGGATGTATGTATGTTTTAAACAGTAACCTGTATTAAAAAAAGGGATTTGAACTGTTATGTACTCAATGGCGAGCTGGCCCGAGAGGGAGGCAGGTCCAAAATTGTTCAAACTCGCACAGGTGGGAGTGTAATTGAGTAGCATAACACAATGTACCGTGTGGTAATATCACAGAGCGCTCACCTAGTGTGTGAGCAGCTATGAAGAAGGGCTCTGGGCAAGGTAAGGGTGTTAGGTAGGAGGTGCAATAGATTTGAGGTGTGGTGGAAGTGTCATACAGTGTGATACATGTTATAGAGATGAAGTGTAACATGTGCCCCCCCGACATACAAAATATCCATTGGGATGTTCAGACACCATTAAACAATAGAAGTATATGAAGGATGATTTGTTTTATGTTTGTCTACACATGGACACTCATAATATTATCTTCAAAGACCAAAAGCAATATGGTCTTGTATGCAGCAGGCAACATTGGGATCTATATACACGTAGATACTGAAATATCAGACCAGGGTACATCAAGTTATCTCTGGAAATACCAAATGCGTACACAACACTATTTTTTTTTTTTTGGCCTTCACTGATAAAGTACAGAATACAATAAACTAATACTCACATATAACCTTTATATATGTATGTAGGTCATAATGTATGAAACCTTCGGCACCATTAATAACCACCACTGCTCATAATTCCTGATTAAATGAAACCCTTTTAAAGGAAGCACAGGCTGATGCCCTTTTGCACACACATCCGAATCTATAAGGATCAATGTCATGCAGCTTTAAAAGACAGGATACATTTATGTAAGCTATGGCATGTGCAATAGTTTTGTAACCATGCATGAAAAAAGTTGTCGAGGGGGAAAAATGAATGCGCCAACAATAACCTCCAGCTGGGAGAACAAAGAATTGTGAGTATGGATTTTCACAGATGCATTTATAAGTCTCAAACAGAATCTATCATTGGTGATCCATGCAGAGACTGGCACTTCCTAAAAAAGCTAATTTTATTCACACAACTCAGCTTTTATATATAACACTACGGCTATTGACTTATGTTTTAGTAGAAATCAAGATTAATTTTCCCTCAAGGAAAGCTTTGTTTCGAACGAATAGGATCAATAACCCAGCTTGTTCTTTTGAACAATGGCCAATCTGAACTTCTTCTTTAATGGAATTTTAAAAATAGACATTTGCAAGCCTGATGCATCTATAGAATGATCTGTGATATTTAACTGACTCCCTTCCATGTTCCAAGTTCATTCAGATTCTGGGCTTGGATCTGGCACCCCTAGGAATATACCTGGTGGACCACTGGCCAATAATGCCACACACTCCAGATCTGATGCAGTGTGCGGCTAGAGGATGGTTATGCCCGTCGCACGCTACACAAAGATAAAAACAGTGTTAATGCCCCAGCGACGCCTTGTCATTCCTCAGTTTAACTACAGTAAACAGACCAATAAACAACTCAATCCATAGGTCTAAAACAGACCCCTGGCACTATATGGTTGCATATACAGAACTGTGAAGTACACCATATACTGTTGCTGTTACATTATTACTACTATTATTAATACAGCCCATACAACCTTCATCCTTTGGAATTATAGAAGATGTTTTCCTATATTCTCCAATGTTCCTGAAATATAGTATTCTGATATTGAATACATGGTAATTTTGCTTCAATCTACATTATCTATACTCCTTCCAAAGTGTACAATATTTTAGTTTTGTTTTCTTGTAAGGTTTTAAAGAACACATGCCCACAAGCATGAACCCTTTTCTGCTGACCTTAAGTGTTCTGTGGTATGTTTGATTAGCCAAAAGACAGGCTGATAACACACAGTGACCTATATGCTCTAATCTTGGATGACAGGAGGCAAAAGGAAAAGTGGTGATGGATGGCGCAAATATATCATGTGAATGAAGATCAATAGATAAGTGAAATGATAAAACAGTCTCCACAAGAGACCCCAAAGTTGGGAGCAGAGGTCTTTCTGGTCAGGGTCAGAAGCAAGACATGGTGTTCACATTTTTAAGATCTAGCCACCAAAGGAAAGTCCTAAAACACATTAAGTTATATCAACATTTTGTTTACTGCATGTTTTCATTATAGTATATTCATGTTTTTATCTGGTATACAGTGTCCCGCAGACAAAGCTCATGACTGCTTAAGCCCAGATGCTCCTAAAGACCAAATCCAACACCTTCACCCACCCGCCGTAAATAAAGACATAACTCACTGGTGTGGGTAAGGGCATTGGCCACAGCTTTATTAACAGATCCCCCGTAAAAACATAACATTGACATAACCAGTAACAACCCGCCAGCTGTTAGGCCTAAGCCTAGCAGGCGGTTACAAACCACGTGATACCAAGAGTTCTGGCCCAGCGGGTGCCATCAGCCACCCGCTGGACCCGCCTCCCCAAGCCCATTCGAGCGCAGCTTCCAGATGTCACCACTTCCATGCTGACCAAAAAGGGGGGTAATCTTCCGCCCTGTGACTACAAAAGAACCACAGAGAAACAGAACCAAACACATGCATAATGAAAAGTACAGTACAGTAAAATTGGGAGGGAGGGTGGGACAATGCCTGACCTTAGGCTCCAGGCAGGAAAAGAGGTAGGAGTGCCTTTGTCCTGCACTTTTACACCCTAGCATGCAACAATGTTGAGCCCCACTAACCAATAAGGGCTAAAGCTATCCTGACCTCCCAGTGACCTGACCTGGGCCAGCAGTCATTTTCCCGCTTTCCTTATTTTCCAGGGGGGCCCTGAACTTCATGGGCTTCTGTTTTATGTTGACTGATATCCTTGTTATCGAATGGAGACATAGTTCATAGCTTTCTTCTAGACCAGAATCCTTCTTCCCATGCTTCCTTTTGCAAAAACGTATGCAAAAAACAGTGAAAGGATATAAGATGCCTACTGGGATTCCTCCTAGTAGACCGCAGGGATGAAGGTAACTTTTCTCTACAGAAAGTTGAGTTTATAGGACAGAGGCAAAAAATACAGAGGCACCTGCAGCTTTGTGATGTGCTAATGGTTGGAATTTGTATATAGCTGTATGTAGAGATACTGAAGTTAAATACCATTATCCAAAGTATGATTTTGGCAAACCTTGAAAAGATTAAAAGCCCCAAAGTAGCTAAAGGTATAAGTATATTACTGAATATACATAAGTTTTTCCCAGTAATGATTTTAAGGAAGAACTCAGCTAAATACCTTCTCCTGCCCTCCACCACTTTTGTAGGTGCCTATAGACCAATGCATACAATTATGCTGTAATCTTTCTGGATGCATGGCTATAATTACCAGCTGATCCTCCATAAACAACTAAATTAGAATCACAAATCTTTTCAAGAATATGTTTTCTACCTAAAATGCACAGTGGTTACTTTCACCTTTTGCAGCATATTAAAAGGTTAAAATGGTTCTAAGTGGGGCATATAGTATACACCGAGAAAACATTGTATGCTGGTTTGTTCACTATTTCTAAACAATCTTTGTCGTTTTTTTATATTATACAGTATAAACGAATCTCTGTCCACAATAGAAGCATATATCTATTTCCAGGAACAAAGCAGTGAATATTTTTTTTTTCATTCAAGCATCTTCTTTAGGGGTAAAATGCCCCCTTGAGACCACTTTTGTATTTACAAATGCTGAAAATAAGAGAAAACAGGCACTTTCATTTTACATTTGACAGGTCATTTTCTAATCGTGTCATTTTAAAAATGTTTTTTTTTTTCTAATGGATGTCTGAAAAGTACATTTTAAAAAAAATACATACATATTACATTTTTGAACACCAATGCCAGTGCTCATCAGACTGAAGCTTAGGAAAATGTGTATTCCCTCAAATTCGAAGTAGAAAAGTACACCAGAGACTTCTGCTAAATCCCTAAATATAATTTGAAGCCATATAATTTGTGAAAGGGAAAGTGCTGCATGATTTTAGTATTTTTCTCTTCACCTCTCTGTCTTTACAACCAGCAAAATATCTAATAAATGTATTCTACTTCAATTCCCCTGCAACATGTTTTGCCTTTTTTTTCTTGGAAGGGGCAAGTAAGGGGACGAGAAAGACGGTGGTTTGCAATTTAATGGGTCAGTCTTTAAAAGTAATATATACATTTTTTTCCACATCAAGAGATGTCTATAAATGGCATCTAATTATGTTGACAAAGGCATTTATCGATCCACAGCCCACATTCTAAAAGAAACATGTACACCAAAGCTGTATGAAAATGGTAAGGACATACCACCAGAGCTGCATATGTGAACCTAATGGTTATGTAGTAAGGTAGATGGAGTGAATATTAATAAATAATAACAATAATAACAAAAGTTCCTTATCACAATCCCACGAAAAAGTTAGGTTTTTTTGTGAAATCTATTTCTTTTATAAAATCATGTCGATTGACAGAAGTGCTGGTGTTTAAATATTTTTGGGCATGGCCTAAAGCAGAGTGATTGATAGCTTTCACACAGAGAGATCAGAGTTTCTGAATGACTTTAGGTAGCATTTCTGTGTTGACTGGATACATTTATTCCATACTTTGTTTCTGTATATTGTCTGTAAAGGTCTTTTCTATAGGACCGGGTAGTTCACATGAAGCATGTTGGATGTCAGTTTTGGCCATCTTATTACTGGTTCAGGTCTCTGGATTTGTCCCTTCGTGCTGAATTTTGCCAGTCCTCCCCCCTCGATTGCTAAAAATATATAATATAATCCAACATAGAGATACATTTTTACATACATAAGCTAGGCTCAGTAGCTTTATGAGGCAGAGGAAAGGTAAGTGAGATTGTACCACTAAACATATGTTTAAAGTCACTTCAGGATAGGATAAAGAAAAAAAACCCCTCTGGGTTTATCATTTGAAAAGAAAAGTAAGAAATTTGTGGGCATGTTTCTATGATGTCAGCATCCATTGTCTATGCATCACAGGGCAACTGCATGTTTTGGGCACAGACTTTGGCATAGCTTAAATATATATGGCTGATGTCATAGGACATAGAAGCAAATTGGTGGCATTTATGTCTAAAAAGAACACTGTAGGTCTTTAATACAGACACAATAAACTATAAACCTAAAATTTGAAAATGTATTTTCTAAACACCCACCACATATAAGCCATAACAAATGAAGTCATAGGAAGTTTTGTCCAAGGTTTACATAACAGATTTACAACCCTTAGAAATCTGGCACAGTAGTACTGCTTTTTTGAAGAGACCATATGGTATTCCTGCTGCCCGGTCTGTTCTTGTTCTGCCGAACATTACAGGAGACAATGGATGTTTTCCTAATGTTAATTAGAGACGCAGCAGCAGCCTTGGGTTAGGTCAGCTTGGCTGTCTCCTGAGTACAGAACTTTAGTTCATAAAGTCGCCAGACAATTAGCCTTCGTTCATCTCCCTTGTTTTGCAATCACTGATTAGCAATGTTAAAATAAAGCAAAAGATAACTAACGTCCTTGCATAAGGACACATTCAAACCCATAGCTGTGATTTAATACATTGTATTTGTGACAGCAAAAACATTTAGCGTCTTAGCTACACGATGTGCATTCACCCAATGGTGTGTTTTATGATAGTCTAGGACAGTTGAGTTGCAAAACATGCAACTTCCTAATTTGTCGGATAATTCAACTAATAATGTTAAATAATGTTAAACTGCTAATATCCTGATTTAGTCTGACTGTCTAATGCTACCTTTAAAGTGTGTGGCTTTCTCTGAGGTTCCCGGCAAACTGTGCCAACCTCAACCTGCCAAAGCCTCCATCACCACATGTGAGCGTGTCATTCTTCCCGTGTGTCCCTTATGATCCAAATCTGTCTGCCCCTTTTTCCAGCTCCATGCTGTTCAGAATGTGTGGTGTGTGTTCCCTGTATAAAACCCCAGTACAGTCAAATCAATGGTTAGTCTGGAACTATTCTGCCTGCTTTGGCCACATCATATCTTCTTCCCCTTCAAAAACAAGAACTTACATGGATGTGTGCATCCATGTAGCACGGCTCTTGTTAAAAGCCAGTGCCTGTCAGAAATGCTGTAACAGCCACTCTCAGTGATCACATAACCTGTCTAATCCATTCAAGGCAAGTACTTGATGATGAAGACCTAAATACAGGATTTCATTCTAAAGTCAAATCACCTTTTGTCTCGGAATGAACACAAATGAAAACCACTTGTCTCAGAATGAACACTGGTAAAAGAACAGGTTCCCTTTTCAGAAAGATTTTCAGGAGTTAGTTTCCATGTCTAGTGTTTGTTTTAGCTTTAAAGGTACAATTCCGTCTAAACTCCTTCACTAACTACATTTTTTTAGTTGTTTGTCTCACCACAGGTAAGTGATTTGATGGCCTTCTCACAGTAAGTTCTGAACTTTGTTTACTCAGTCTGCGGCATTGCTACATAATGCATTTTATTGCCAAATACGTGTCTACAACGTGCTGTAAACTTTATGGCATTATTTCCCCTGCTATAATAATGGTTCTTATCAAGGCTTTTCAAACTACTGCTCTACAAAGACCAAATGGACAAAAATTGGACAGAATTTTTATATCCTGTTGATTTGGATTCACATATAATAAAAATTAAGTGTAATAAGTCTGATTAATATCTTCTTCATTTTCCTCTATAGCTACGTGTCTGCATCTGCATTCCCACACCAATGATTGTTTTTCTAAATAAAATGGACACTACAAGATATATGTCTATGAGCCTGCTATGAATATATTTCATTTTAATTCTCAAACCTTTTTTTGGATTTAAAGTTGTGTTTGTTTCCTCCATAGACTCCTTGTTGTGTCTATGTAGGCAAACATGGCTCCACTCTTCAAACCCGAAAACTGACTGTGGTGAAGTCCACACTTTACAGACATTTACAATTCTATCCACATAATGGTATTGTTGGTAAGACAAAACATAATAATAATCGGATCAAAATCACTTAAACAAATGTAATAAGCAGGCTGAACTGTAACATCCTTTATTTAAGGTTCTTCTTTTCAATCAGGAGAGATTTCACTCACCTAACATAGGAATAGCCAATAAACTGCCTTATGTAAAATTACATGTAACACTGCCTATATACCTAGAAATACTTTATCAAATGTTGTGGCATTTTTTGTATGTTCATCTATCTTTTTTTATTTGCTTTTTTTCCTTCTTGCTTCATATCTTCTTTCCTCCTCCAATAGAATTAAAGACAGGTTTAATTTCGGTTGCTTCCTGGTTTTAACACTAATTGAGCTATGAATATAGGATATAGGATATCATTTACATCATAATTAACTAATTTACATATCATTAAGTATATTGCTCATTAAATGTAACACTGAATTCTGTGTTCGTTAAAACTGTAAATAGCCATATTCTCTTCAGTATCTTTTCTGTCATCTCTTGAGGTTAGATTAAGGGGTATCACTCATCAAAAGGTTATAATATAATATTTACTTTTAAATATGATCTTTCCGAAGCTGCTTAACATATTCATTCCATGTGTTATTACTCTTTCAAAAAGAAAATTATGTGCTGCAAAGTAGGGACCATAAAGCTAAAGAATGCTGTGGTGGTATCTATGAGTAAACTTTTAAGAATTTACTGCTTTTGGTCATGAAAGGGTAGAAATAGGTAATGGATTGCTGTTGATCAGTGGCAGAACTAGTGAGTGCACGTTCTGGTGCAAGATAGCTTGTACACTCCCCCAAATTGATTTTTTATTATAATTTTACAGTTATAAATTTGAAAACATAAAACACTCTAGGATCTATTCACTAAGATAGGAATTGATGAGAATTTCAAGGAATGTGCAAGAGAATTACAAAACTGAAGGCCTGAACACTAATGTTGGAATAACAACTGAATTTTTAATGTTTCTTTACTACTCCATTTTTTATTTTTTTTATTATCCCCCTTCTATATGTTGATTTATATGCTATTTATATGCTTCATTATTGTGTCTTCTCTTTTTCCCATTGTATGAGCGCCCCTTTGCAGAGTTAAGATAAAGACACTGGTGAGTGTCCTTCTAGGGTTGCAGTTCTACACTATTGGGAAGTATTCCCCTCTTACTTTATATTTTGGGGTTATCACATTTGCACTGATGCCACTTTATTGTTTTTAAAATATCTCTTATGCAGAGACATTCAACAATATTGAAACATAAAAAACAATAGTATAATTATATCACAATAAATTCTGGGGGGGGGTTTGTCCTTTTGAATGCACGCGCATATTCCTTAGAAGTTATGGTCATATCATAAGTACAGATAGTTAGATGTCAGCAATAGGAATTTTAAGGAAAGGGTTTCAACTTCAGTTTTACTAAATATGAATCCATTCCAGTTAAATCCAAGGATGAAATAGGGTGATAAAAAAAAGAAAACATTTCAGGATGGAATCCCTCTCATCAGTAGCAAAATTGTGGTGATGCTCTAACTCTGCTGTTTCTCTTCTACATGCTTCGGCCCCCTTTGGAGTTTTAGCATAAAGGTTTTCAAGATGGTCTCTAACCAGCTACCCTCAAGGTGCAATTTCTGCTATCAGTTCAATTTCTTTTGAGACCTGGCACAAGAAGGTTTAGTTAAGTGTCTTATCAAGGCTATTAGTAATATGTCTCCAGTGTTTCTTAATCCTTTACTTCCTTGGTACCGGAATCCGATGTTAGGAAAATGATGCTGTCCTTCCTTTAACCTCTTGAAGATTGCTCTCTCAAACTGCTTACCCAGAAGGTCTCTTTTGTGCTAGCCATAACCTTAGCTAAGAGAGTAGGAGAACGTTAAATGTTGTGATGCATAGCCCCATACCTTATTTTTTTATCAAGATAATGTTGTCCTGAGACCTTTGCCACATTTTAGGAGATTGTTCTTCCCACCTTGTGTCTGCTTCTCCTTGGAAGCAAACACCCAGGGGCGTACCTAGAGTATCTGGCACCCAGGGCAGATTTTGTATGTAGCACGCCCCCCACAAAAAATTACTATCATATAAATAAATTAAATACATTTAAATAAATAACACTGAGCAGATATGGTACAGCATAACTCCCATCACTATGCCTGTGCCAACTCTGCCCCTGAAACAGTCTGCCAGAGCAACGCTGCCCCTGAAACAGCCTGCCTGGGCTAAGTCTGCCCCTGAAACAGCCTGCCTGTGCCAACTTTGCCCTGGAAACAGCCTGCCTGTGCAACCTCTGCCCCTGAAACAGCCTGCCTGTGCCAACTCTGCCCCTGAAACAGTCTGCCAGAGCAACGCTGCCCCTGAAACAGCCTGCCTGGGCTAAGTCTGCCCCTGAAACAGCCTGCCTGTGCCAACTTTGCCCTGGAAACAGCCTGCCTGTGCAACCTCTGCCCCTGAAACAGCCTGCCTGTGCCAACTCTGCCCCTGAAACAGTCTGCCTGTGCAACATCTGCCCCTGAAACAGCCTGGCTGTGCAATCTCTGGCTCAGAAACAGCCTGCCTGTGCCACCTCTGGCCCTGAAACAGCCTGCCTGTGCCACTTCTGCCCCTTTAGAAACCTACCTGTGTCACATCTGCCCCGTAAAAAGCCTGCTTGTCCCATTTCTGCCCCTAAACACTCACATATTCATTCATTCATTCATTCACCCCTCACCTCTCAGATTTTACTGGTCTGGGGCCGGTCGAGCATCACTGGGGCCATGCAGACGTCTATGCGGCCCAGCCTAAGGCAGGCCCGTGGCTTACTGCTGTGGCGCCCATGCACTGTGTGAAGAAACCCTTTCCCCCATTATCGTTTGATTTACTTGGACAAATCTGCCAGTTTCCTTATGTCTAATAACCTTTTCATTCTCTTTCATGGACCCTCGAAGAATCTTAACGTTTCAAAGGCTTCTATTTCCAGATGTATTAAGAATATGATCAAGTTGTCTTATGTGCTAAAAGGTCTTCCTCCTCCATTTTCCATTACCACCATTTCCACAAGTTCCATGGCTACCTTGTGGGCTGAAAAGACATCAGCCTCTCCACGTCAAATCTGCAACTTTGCTGCCATTTGGAGGATGGGGGAAAAAAAATTTCTTACTGTAAATTTAATTTCCTCCACTACACTTTATTCCTTCCCTAAATAAGAAAATTGTGCATTGTATTTGTGTTGGCTTGTTACTTTCTGGGGATCTGTGGAGTTGTGTAGGCCTTATACCCTGTAGGAGGAAGCAGAGGAGCAGAGAGAGCGATTTTATTTCAGAATCTGTCCTGCCCGAAGATTTCAGGATAAAATCCTATGGTAAGCTGCCGCTTGGAGTCGGGGAAATGAAATTTACAATAAGAGAATGTTTTTTTATGCACTAAGTAGAATTACTGCTCTTAGAGTGACAGGTTCACTCATTAACAACTATTTCTTTGCCACTTGGCTTCTAGATTTAATAACTTGATAACTTGCCTGTCTTTTGACAAGTATAAAGGTAGTAGTTTTATCAAGGGAGAAAAGAGATGACAAGGTTCATCCGCTAATGGGGTGGCTGGCAAGTGAAGTGTAAACGTGTAAATCTGTTTTTATTTGTGGGCGCCAATACGAGGTGTTGAAGTAGCTATCACATTGATGTGAAGTCAAAGCTACTAACTTGTCAGAATGTGCTGTCATTCAATCCCACCCACTCACTCTCACATGAATAGGTAATGCCTGTAACTGAGCGGCTTGTTACAACTTCTTTATAGATCTTATCCTTATGTCTAGGTTCAAAGAAGGATCTGAGAAAGCTACTAGAAAAAAATACACTTTTAGGTCCGTAACTGTTTGCTTGCCAAAAGCCCGCAGTGATATGTCTTCTGTTGGCAACTGATAATTTGCATGTATGCATGCAGGAGGGAGCAATTACCTTCAAACTGGGTTACTCTCAAACTCAGAAATCATCCCAGAGTTCATCCAAATAGTCAGCGTCATCAATAATAAGAACCTACCTACAATATGGGTGATTTGACAGTTTAACTAGGTAAGATCCCTCATCCCAATTACCCCAGTGGCTGAGGGTACAAAAAGTTCACAAGTTCAAGTTTGTAACTGCCTAAACATTTTTTGTATTTTTTTTCTGGTTTATTTTATGTAAAAACATTGGCCTTCTGAGAGTGATAAATCTTACACAGTCCATAACTGGATTATTATAATTTACTTACTGCCTTGGCCTTCACATAGCATGAAGTCATCAGTTATAAAGTCTCTTGGACATGTTATTTCCTAATATCCTGCAGTTTGCCAGGTTTAGTTATATGCAGGAGCTAGTTTGTAGAGAAACAATACTATGCTAGGGATGTAGGGTATTACAAGCCCTTGTGTTAGAATATTATATACAGGATCCACTTAGATGTCCACTAAAGCAAAATAACATGAAACATGCAAAATAACATTGCAGAAGAGTATTCCCATAGCAATAGCAATATCCAGCCCATCTAAAATGTATGAACGTTTTACCTGCTACTGTACATGTGGACAACAAAATCTGTCACTTTTTGGTATCAAATTGCACTCTTTTTGACTTTTTAAGTACAAGTAAGGCCAGGAACATGTTTGTGTGGACTTAATAAAAATATTGACATAGGTTATTGGCATGTATTTCTATCTTCAGTACATAAAACAAAATAGTCCCTACTTCCTGACTGCAATAAATGAACCCTCTAGTGTACAGCTGGATTCTAGGAGGGCATTAGTGTCTCAAGGGTGCAGCTGTTAGGAGCCCAATAGTAAACAACTGCTTACCAATAGGACAGGACTTGATGGAACCATGGCTTTTGACCACCAGTAAATGTTGATTAATTAAGTATATAAGACATATTCAACTATTTTAGGCACCAATTCCTCACAAGTCACTATGTATTTTCTTAGAGCACATTATACTACAGAACAGTAAAAACCATGTGCATCTAGTTTGACATTTGAGGTTAGACCCACTCGGTTTATCTGCTTACCACATTTTACAACTTTTACAAGGGCTTGATGAGAAAAAAATCTCTGGAGTGGATAGACAGAGATAAGAACTATGTATAAGACATTTATTTTCCAATGTTTGAAAAGTTGTCTTATCACCACACAATTAATGGAATGGTCTAATCAGTAAGATGGCCAATTGGTGGTAATGTGATAAAACCATATTTCAAACCTTTCACCAGAATCACTTTTCATAAATAGCCCTTAAGATTATGTTAAGCAAACGTACACTATATGACCTAAAGTATGTGGACACCCCTCTTAAATATTGAGTTTAGTTATTTCAGCCACACCCATTGTTAACAGGTGTATAAAATCAAGAACATAGGCATACCATCGCCATAGACAAATAGTGGCAGTAGGATGGGTTGTACGGCTTAATGACTTAATAAACGTGGCACTGTCATAGAATCCTAACTTTTTTATGAAACAAGTGCCCTGCTAGATCAGCACCAGTCCACTGTAAGTGCTATTATTGCAAAGTCGAAGTGTCTAGGAGTAGCAGCTCAGCCATGAAGCTGTAGATGACAAAAACTCACAGAGTAGGGCTGCTTTTGTATGCTGAAGGGTACATACCAAGACATTTTGGACAATGCCATGCTTACAACTTTGTGGAGCAGTTTGGGGAAGGCCCTTTTCTATTCCATCATGACTGTGCCCCAGTGCACAAAGCTAGGTTCATAAAGACACGGTTGGATGAGTTTGGTGTGGAAGAACTAGTGCATGATCACGTAAACATATTAACCTATAATTCTGTATTGTATCATTTTTTTTTATAACTGCTTACCTTACCACTAACTACATCCCTCATATTCCATATTCTCATATTCCACAGTAAATAAATCTCTTCAGATGAGTACAGGTGGTTCTTATCTTCAGATCATGCTTAGGTGATGAAAAACCTCAAAGATCCCCCTTTATAGCTACATTGAGCCACCTTTGCTGAAGACAATTGTTACACAAATATCTTTGTTATGTACAAATGTTAGAAAACACAAAGTTTTTGATTATTACAATTACTGGCAAATAAATCTTAATAATGGAATTATATACTTTTGCTATATATGTATAGATATACATTTTAATATGTTGGGTTGCCAGCTGATTGTGTATACTTGTGGCTTTCCTTGGACATAAAAGGGTTAATAATTACCTTGTTAGACCAAATATCCCTCAGTTGACTTGGCCTGTGCGTTTAGCAGCCGAAAATTAAATGGAGTGAGGAACAGTTCCATTAAGAAGTCGTTTCAGATCTCTTGCCTTCTATTTAACTTTCCATTAAATTTTCCATCTGGCTTTCAATCTGCTTTTATTTCCTATTTCCTTTCCTGTCCAGCGGTTATATTCTAGCATTTCAAGAAAATAAAGTTAGCAATACTTTTGGTATTAGACATGGAGAGATTAAATGTTAATTTTTAAATATATTGGGCTATTTTTATGTTGGCCTCA
The DNA here is from genome assembly GCF_027358695.1 of Spea bombifrons. Classification (NCBI taxonomy): domain Eukaryota; kingdom Metazoa; phylum Chordata; class Amphibia; order Anura; family Pelobatidae; genus Spea; species Spea bombifrons. The sequence goes on along the minus strand of NC_071087.1, from coordinate 113,352,600 downwards.
GGCATACACTTTTTTCAAAACATAATTCTCACGCATTTCCATTTTGGATTCAACAAGTTAGTCGATAAAGTGATTAGGGAATTATTTTAAATGCAACTGGAATGCCAGCAAGAAGGCATACACTAACCAAATGGTTTCAACAGCACTCATTCTTAGAGAATTAAAGTGCCAATAGTCATGCTAAATAGAAATGATACTAATTAAATGGGCTTAATTACCCGTTTCATTAGTAATAGTAATCACTGATTCTTTTGTATGTTAAATGTAGGAACCATAACTTGCTGTTAATGCTACTTGCGCTCTGTAGGTCCAGTATGAATATTTTTTCGGGGTTAAATTCTCAGTCAGATCCCTGAAAGGCTGCAGGACTGCCACCACATGCCACATTAATGCTCATTCCCCTCTGTCCAGTGGGCTGGACACCCAAATGTTTTCTTCAGGACATGAGTGAAGAGCCTGCAGCAGCTCCACCATGAGGTAGACCCGCTTTTTCCTGTCCCTCCCTTAGTTGCAGGCAGTGAAGTGCCTTGGCAATCTTATGGCACACTGCCTGTCAATTAGAAAAGCTGTCCTTACCACCAGATGTCGTATATATGTGCCATGCAACAAAAACCCACAAACCACACTCACCAAGGGGGTGTTACACTTGCACACAACTTCAGCAGGGCCTAACTGTAATACCCACAGCTAATGGCATGGAGAAAGCCAGTCCAACTTGGACCGATCTACTCATGGAAGCGGGAACATACCGGGGTCACGTGACTCTGTAGTTGAAGCACAGCTGCTCACACACCTTGTGTGAGAAAGAAGCCTCCAGGAAGGTGAAGGGTAAAAGTTGAGAGGAACTTTCATACCTTTGTATGAGTCCCACAAATGAGCGCCCTGGAGCCAGATTGCCAACGTTGCTGCAATCCAAGATGGCGGGTGTAAACAACATCTCCCTGCCTCTCGGGTTGACAGGCGTTCTCAACACGCCTTAAGGATGCGGGGAGGGGTCCCACATTGCAGCCACTTGCTGGTTACCCTCGATGTCAATACTAAAAGTAATGCTTGCTACTTCTACCTATCAGTCATTAATATGTACCCTCCCACACAATCTCTTCCCACGTTACCTTATCGACGAGGGGTAAAATGGATTGTAATGGTGGCAAGATGTGGAAAATGAATAATTATGAAATTTCAGAGATTTCGCCCTCCTCGTTATTGGAGGTATGTATGAACTTATAAAATTGGCAAATTCTTTGAAAAATAAAGTTTGTACGAATCCGAATGCTCAAGTCAACTCATACAGCTGCTGCATGTCAGAACATAGGTCAAGTGATCCTCCTCCAGATTCATACTACTGACCTCCAAAGCAAAGTTCCAAGTGCCAGGCAAGAAAACACAGAGCAGGAACCTTAAAACATCCCATAATGACTTAATGAAACATTAATGAAGATCATATATGCGACTCCTCAAAATGTAAAATACATGCATAATACCAGTGATGAATGTGTGTTTTAACGTAACATTGTATATTACTTGCAAAACCGAATCTGGTTAGTACGGGAACCATTGGTCTGCTGTTGCACAGTTGTAAATTGTGTTTTGTTTTATAGCTTTACTCCCCAAGGATGCCTTCAGTCAACCTGTTTATTTCCTGGAATTCTAAATCCCAAGGCCACTTACCATAACCCTGCAGAGGCAGAGCGTTGTGGGACCGTTGGGCTAGCACAGCATCTCCCCGAGGCAGAATGAACAACAACAGAGAGCTCTTTGTGAAAAAGCAAACCAGTTGTATTATATACTCCTTCCTAACACAATAATTCATGCTTGTAATTCAGGCATCATCAAGTAGGAGTTAATACATAATAATACAGAGTGTCTCTGACCATTGGATACCGGGAATGACTGCAGTGTCTGTGTATTATGTATCGTTTGCTACCATAATTATTCTTCTTATGGTTAGCATTGATCACATGTCCGACCTTTTGGACATTGTAGGGCCCTTATAATTAGGAGTAGACTGATATGCCCGTTTCCTGTAATGACACATCAAACAAATGAGACACCCTTGAGCTGGGCTGTTAAATGTTGGCCTTTCATGGTTGGGCTTCTTTGATCATACATTTTAGTGGCCTATTTTTTAAAATGTTGCCTCAATTATTTATGCCATTCTGAAAACCTGGAGAGTTATCATCTAAGTAAGAATCTGAAAACCTGTGAGATCTAGAGAAAGTGACAAGTTTATTTACTAGATAGATTGAGAATGTTTGATATGCTATTAAGGGAAATGATCTCACAAAAACCAGCTCCTCAGCACTGCAGCTCTATTATATTGCATACACAAGGTAATGGCAGTGATTCTTTTAAGCACAGCCTTATAAATAGCACTTTGTGTATTATGCTGTACTTTTGTTACTTAATTGGCATTTAATATGTACTTTAGTGCATATGATAGCTGGCAAATATAATCATTTTTTGTGGTATCCCTCATGCAAATGCATAGAAGGATTCTGCTGAAACCCCCAAGTATTTTTCCCTTTGCCCATTGTTCTCTAAGGTGACAAGCTGCACATGGGCACCATGCCCTTGGCCGTTCTCAATACAAATAAGACTATTTGGAACTTGAGCAATAATCCAATATCTGGTTATTAAATCAATAGGCTATTTTTATAAAGCGTAATCACCATACTGACCAATGCAATGTAGTTTGCAGCTTTGTCCGTATTTAGCAATACACAAAATGTCTCTTTATAAATATGGCCTTGTGAACCTTATTTAGGAATAAATGAACCAAAGGGCTTATTGATATTTTTTGAAGGTTCCTATGTGATCCTTGGGGCTGCCAGGCAGTGGCGTATTCCTGCAAAAGAAAAAGGCTGACAGCCCTGGGTAGCTTTACCCAATTTGAATAAACATCTCTGCCACCCCAATGTCCCTCTTTTGTAGGAGCTCAGAATGTTTTGAGAGTGTAAGGGTGTCAGTGTTCTACTTTTATAAAACTCACAATAATGTTTAGATAAAACAGCAGAAAATTTGTTTAGAAATTAAATTGTGCGAGCACACAATTATTATGTAAAAACCTAAGGCTGTCTTAAATGCAAAATTGTGGACTTGACTTATTGTCCACATGTTAAAATATGTGTCATAAGTATTTTTTCTTGGTTCTGTATTTAACTTAAATGTACCCTTTAGACGGGTATTAACCCCAATGGTGTCACTGATGTACCCACGGTTGGATATTTGTTGCATATAACCAGATCCAGCTGTCACAGCCTCATAAGTAGTTATCGAGGTCTTACATGTTTGTCACAACACAGTGTAACATTTGTACGAAGGAGGGGATACCCTTGGTGAAATGAGAAAAAAAAAGACATTTGACATACATATTTTGAAAGAAGTGTTAGATAGATGATCATAAGCTTACAAGAGTCGATGGTTGTAATGCCTTGGAAGAGGAATGGTATAAGGAGCAAATAACATTTGATGAAATGTTGACCAATGAAGTGCTTTCTAGGCTTCTTAACCCCTTAATGACAAAGCCCGTACATGTACGGGCTCAAAATGCATAGTTTTCAATGGGTTTAGGTACCACCCATTGTCCTTAAGGGGTTAAAAATATCTGTAATACTGCTCAGTACTGCAAAGCAAATATGATAGGTAGGAAAGGTGAAATGACCCTGAGATGATGTAGAGACACTTGTGGACAGAATAGAATACATTAATTTAAAACATCTGCTGATATTTGCAAGAAATGTCAAAAAGGCAGCAAATTGATCATTAAACAGAAGATGGCATGAGTGGCAGGCAAGAAAAGTAACAGGATTGCTGCCAAATTCACATACAGCAGCTGCTCAGTGATGCTTCAGCACAAACCTACCCTATGGCAGACCTAGCCAAAGGAGACGTCATCGAGGACATATACACATGCAGGGTCCGACAACGCCACTGATTCATTTGCATCTTTATTTTTATTATATTTAATTACATTTTATCTTTACTTGATGCTGTATTGTATATTCTGTTAAAATGCCATTTTAAACATTATCCTGTTATTGAAGCCAAATGAATGGAAGTTAATCAGGTCATGCTTCTCTAGTATCCTGTATTTCGCACAGATATTGCAATTCTGTAATTTATAATCTCCCCCAATTAATCTAGGTGACACATCTACAATAACTTTAAAAAGGTTTTGTTACTGCAAGTAGTATAACAAAGTTCAGTTAAGTGGAAGATTAATTAAATAATATAATGCCCTTATTAGTCTTAATATTCCATTACATTTAAATTCACAGTGTTTTAAGACACGTAATTTCTTGTATGCCATAAAAGAAAAAATATTACTTAATAAAATGACTTGCTACTACAAAAAAAACAGGATTATACATATCAGCCAATAAAGCTTGGACGTCTTCGCTATAAATTATATACAGATGTACAATGGATAATAATTGTATCTCTAGGGTTCTGCGTAGGCAACACCAATATATAACCATACACATTCTAATGTATGTCAGTTCTCACCACATACTAATGCTATAATTGACGGTCAGATCACAACTAGATCTAAACTGAGTTCTACCACTACCATTCTTGTCCCATGAGGATGGGTTATAGCCATGACACATACAAGAGGTGATGACGGCAGAGTCCCAGGGGTGTTGTAGTGGCGATGATAGGCATTGTCTGTTTAGGCATGACAAACAATGTCTTATGCTGTGCACACAGTGGTGGTACTGGCAGTGCAGGTCTTGCAGCTGAAGAAGTTGAGGTCTGTTCCAAGACACTCTCCTCCATCACAATTATAGCTGTATCAACTGTATGGCTATATATATATACCTATGCATTATAAACTAGAACTAGATCATTTATACACATTTTAATTTCCTGTCAATTTAGGCAGCATAGATCATATAATGAAGGTGTTAATAGGTACTAAAGATGAAAGCAGTAAAGGAATAGAGGAATGTATTGAATATTTTTTAGTTGTTTAATATTTCAGCTATTTTTACAAGGGGTAACTTTATAGTAACATATAGTTACTATAATCCAAAATTATAGTGACTGTCTTCACGATATATATTTATTTCAGACGTTGCTGGCCTGCCCATGTAAGACGTTATGTCATATCACTTACTTATTTATATATCACATATAGAACAACAATTTACACATAATGTTAGCATCACATGAAATGCATGAGAAAGCCCTAAAGCTAAAAGGGAAGCAGGACTAGGTATCCAGAAACCTATAGCCAGGCCATTCAGTATATGCTTATTTCATTCATGTAAGCAGTTGTAACAATACATAGAAAATGCAAGCTCAGGGCAAAGCCTAGGGTCACTGATGTCTGAATGCAAAAATGTTTTGGCTCTCCTAGGTGGTTGTAGCTCTATTGATATCTCCTCCCCTTTGACATAACACTTCTTACCACATTAATTTTCTGTGGCAACCTCTGACTCCACCAAATAATATGTCACCCAATTCCAACAGTGCCAACTTTGCCCCCAAACAACTTACGAGCGCCATCGTTGATGCCCAACTGACTTACCAGTGTCATCTTTGTCCCCAAACTTACCAGTGCAATCTTTGTCCCCAAACAGCCTGCCAGTGCCATCTTTGTGCCCGAACAGCTTGTCGGTGCCATGTTTGTCTCCAGAGAGCTTGTCACTGCCAAGTTTGCCCCCAAACAACTTACCAGTGCCATCTTTGTCCCCAAACTTACCAGTGCAATTGTTGTCTACCAAACAGCCTGCTGGTGCCAGTTTTGTGCCCAAACAGCTTGTCAGTGCAATCTTTGTGCTTAGTTCATCCGTGCCATCTTTGTCCCCAAACAGCTTGTCGGTGCAACGTTTGTGTCCAAACAGCATTACATTGAATGTATTAGTGATTTCAGATGACATTTCCTTTGTCGTGGCTTTTTTGTAAGTAGTTATAGCTGCATCCCAATAAGTGAGATTTATATGCAAACACTGCTATTTTCCCCTTTATTTTGGTTTGAAACATAAGATTCAGAAAAAAATAGATTTTCTTTTACTGCTCCCGTACCTTGTAAATTTTTGTGGTTTGTTGGCTGAGAGTAATCTGACTACAAAAGGAATAGTAGAAGGGCCACTGCTAGTATCAGAGAAGGGCTGTAAGCATTCAGGCCGAGTACAACCCAACAATACAACACAGCGCAACAATACAATCAAATAATCAATATTCAAAGTTCAGACTTCAATTAAAATGTAGTACTGAGCAAGCCTCTGACATCACACATGTTCACACCAATAAGGAACCCAAAGGACAGTTGCTTTTGGCCCTGGGAACCAGTCCATTTTGTCCCATAACAATGATCATCAGAATTATTCAGTCCTGTCCAACACCAAAATGGATGTAGTCAGGGTAAATAATCCTAAAACCTGTTACTCCCTGATTGCTTTAAGGAAAAATGCAAGTAAAATATACACACAAGAAAGAGGAATTCAGTAGTAGCCCCAAGTCATCCAATGAAGGCAGTTTTGAAGGCTTGCATATGCCCCCTGCTAGTCCTCCTCTAATTTGATTACCTTGAAACCAATAAGTTAGGTGCCAGTATTTTCTACCATTGCTCTACCAGTCCACAAGAGACATAAGCATACCCAGGCACTCTCATGGCTTGACCCTGAGTCTCAGGGTGAAGGGGCAGATTCTCAAGGTCCCAACGTCTGGAGCAGACTCCTTCATATTTTACAGTGCTGTGATCATATATAAGATTGGCAATTGGGGCTTTTGTTATAAGTATGTTACATCTGATATTCCTGCTTCAATTCAAGTGTATCTTTAAATAATGACAGGTCAATATCTCCAAGAGGATCAGTACTAGAGGTATTTAATTAATACAATTGGTCAGTCACTACATAGAATCTTCATGAATTATATTTCAACAGTTTCAAGGTCGGCTAATTTTGAACGTCCCCAGGTATGTGCATAAGTGACCCAAGTTTCTGTTAGCAAAACACAATGTTAAAGGCCCCACTCTAGTGACACTTTTCACAGTAACTAGCCCCAGGATAGTAACACACGATCACACGGAAATATACAGTATTTCAGAATCTGTTGGTGCGTTAGAAACTTTAGATTACAGCAGGGGACTGAACTGAATTCTACGCCGCTAACTTTATTGGAAACAGTGAAATAAAGTAGATAGCGAGAGATGCCTCGAGGGTTGAAGACTTATGTTTCGCACCTTACTTTTCTTATTCACAAGCATAAAGGGAACCTTCAGCTACTTGGGTATACAGTTAAAAAGTCACACTATGTTACCGTACTTCAAAGACCTGGAATGCGAAATTAGAACCCTTGTTATTATCAGTATAATATATGTTGGGGGGGAAATACCAGAATGTCATATATACTACCATGGTGGGTGTTTAAGTTACCGCCCCCCCAAGTAACCTGCACATTAGCATGCACACTCACTATAACACATACAAACACTCACACTACCAAACACATATACTCTTGCACAGTAACACACAAACACAATAATATACATCAGGCACACATTAGACATCACCATACCACTCACCAGACCTCTAACAACTCTCACCTCTCACTACACCTTACACTACACTTCTCACTCTACAACCTTACCATGCCTTTCTTGGTGTTGCTATGACTGCGAGGTCACATAACGTTGTACCATGACCCCACTGAGCTCCCGCTTCGACAAGTAGACTGGTACAAGTTGGACCAGAACTGTTGGAAGAATTTTGGACCGGACAATTGCCCTATCCCCGCAGGCCCGGGCCGCTCCTCGCTGAACTTGATGGACTTTTTTCAACCTAAATTACTGTGTCACTATGTTAGGGGGCGAGTGCATGCAGAGCGTTAGAGACTTTGTTTATTGCACTGGAAAACTCAGGACTGGCCCTGCTGCTTATTAATATGAGGCTTTTATGAGATATAACTCATTTAATGTATTTAATTCATGTTATCACAATGTAAATCAAAATGAACTGTTTAGTAAAAATGGTTAATAACGCACATTTCTGCCAAACTGAATGTTTGTAAATATTTTCCAACACTAAGAGGGTGTAGTGTGCCAGTTATACAGATGGTTGTTCTTGCATGGTAACTGCAGTACATCTTATATATCAGCCCAGCCATATGTCCCTTTAGCCTGTAATCTCTCAGTCGCAGGGAACTCGTCACCTTTATCTTGTATAGTGTCCAATAACAGGCATATATGATTGCATAAGGAAAATAACTTTCACCATTCTGGCCCCTTTTCTTAAGGCAAGAGTCTTCCATAAGGGCTATAAGGATTTCATATGTCTACATATTTAGATAAATACATGGATAAAGACAGATCTAAATAACTCTATTAGCAGGTCTTACTAGACATACAAAATATTTAAATTATTAATTCTCTTTAGTTTTTATTGTCCTGTTGAATATTTAAAATGTGATTTGCAAGTGATCCAAATCCAATCCATAGCCCCATCATCGCATTACCAGTTGGTGTCACAATATATTTTGTTTGGACATACTAAATGGATTTGGCTATTTTTAGGCAGTGATACTGATATGCCAAAATGCATATAAATGAACCATTTGAGGGCCTAACACACAGTTCTATGTGGCAAACAAACCATTCCAGGATTTTTATGATTTCAGACAATTGAAAACCATGCATGTGTCTGATGATATTGAAATCAATACTTTCTTCCACTGTACAACCTCTTTTTACTCCTTTGAGTGTTTTTATTTCGGCGCCCTAGAATATTCCACTATAAAGCTCTGGAGTGACCTCATAACAGGAAATATATACCAGCTTGGTGTCTCCCATGACACAACAGTAAATTGCAGCAGTGATTGATTGAATTTTATCTTTCCTTTCTGTCGCAGGGTTAGAAAACATACTATGAACCTTCCTGAGCAGTGCATCCTAAAATCCTAAACCCTACATAGATGACAGGAAAGGATATATCCCAAAATTTACTGTTCATTGAGAAATGTAATGGCAGTGTATGAACAATCATTTGGGGCACAAGGGCTCAATGCCAGCAATGTTCCAGCACGTCAACATATTTCATACCTGTCACTCCTAGGGAAAGGGAGAATATTATTTTTACAAAGGCCCCATATTCTTTTCCATACTCCCAACAGACTTTGGGCTCAGGTTTCAATTGTAAGTTACCAATTGTCTAGGGGGTGTACTCACTAATCAACAAGTTTACAGGTGAATTGCAAGGAGCGGAAAAATGTCAACTCAAAGATGACACCATGTGGAATGGACCTCGGGCTGAGTTTTTGAAATAAGAGCTACCAGGTCACACAATTCTGGGCCATTTCTCAGAATTGTATAATCTCAGGTTGATAATCCTTGCATACTCAGGTATTATGAATGCAAATTAGCATACATGACTAGCTGGTTTGCTGAGAAGACTCGGATGTCCTTCAGCTGGAAACCTTGCCAAGTTTTTTCCTAAAGAGGCACTACGTTGTCAGCCAGGCTGAAGCTTACTGCAAATCAGCCCTGATTAGCCATTTATAATGTGCTGTGTAATCAGTGAGGTGACTTTCAAGAAATTTTAGCAATTTAAATTTGCATAATCCAGAACCAACCCATCTTGATAGCTACAGCCTCTAATGCTCTCTCTGTACAGAATCAGCGGAGCTTCTCCAGTAAAAGCCACCACGCAGCTTTCATTAGGGAGCCAAGTAATTTATGGAGGTAAAGAAGATTCTGTCCTTATCATTAATAAAAACAAAATCCATATTATTAATAATTGTAGTCAATGGAGGGCTTTCAATTCTTTGTGCTCACATGATTACTATTTACAGTTTTACCATGTTATCTGTATAGAAAGAGCACGTTTTCTACATCACTGACATGGCTGATGCCTTTCAATAACAGGTCGAATTAAGACTGCCAAAATGGTCGTGGCCCTCAAACTGTTTCACGACTTTACATTTTAAAAAGTATAAGAATATTATATCTGTTCTAAATATATATATATATTCAAAATTATAATATATAAGTCCAATTTAAATTGATATAGTGTTTAAATAATTAAGGGTTTTTGTAAGTTTTTTCATTTTATTATTAGATAGCGAGTGGTACACTATAGTATAGTATAGGGTATTTTTTCTCTTTAATACTTTAATTTGATTTTGTGAGCAAACCAGAAGCCTGCCATCTTCTGTTGACTTTTTACATTTGACACCCACAAATTGCAACCAACTATCATCTTGATGTTTAATGGTAGAGTAAATCAGTTTCAAACCTACGATCCCTACGTTCCTCCCATGGGCTAAGGCTCTACACCTCACTCGTCACCTCTTCCTTTTCCCTTCTACAAGATTTCACTCGAGCTGCCCCATATCTCTGGAATCTGCTCCCAAGGAACCTTCAGAATTTACCCTCCCTCCCGACATTCAAGAAACATCTAAAAACCCACTTCTTCAGAGAAGCATACCATCTTAGCTGCTAGAACATCCTTGTCATTGATACCCCCACAATACCTCTCACCCTTTCTCTATGCCTTATGTTTATCACCCCATTTTCCCTCTAGATTGTAAGCTTGCGAGCAGGGCTCTCTCCACCAAATGTATCGGTTTGTCTTAGTCTGTCAATTCTTGTCTTGTCATATCCCTTGAATTTATGTATTGTATTAAGCGCTGCGTAAACTGTTGGCGCTATATAAATAAAAGATAATAATAATAATAATAATAATATCACCATTCCTCCAATGATATGGTCCCAGTCAGAGCCCCTACAGATACCCTTGAAGGTATGGATTTTATTGTATTTTGTAAACGTTGATGAGAATGTTGTTTTATATGTAGAAACACACATATACATTGTATTTGTTGAAAAGTATCATTATTTTAGGCTAACTGTACACATCTTAAAAGGTACCAATAAATAGAAACAGAAAAGAGAATGTCTTCCCTGTCTTACATTTTTTGGACCAATCGTTAATAAAACGAATAATTGTGCATACTCTAAGAAATGTAATATGTATTATCTCAAATTACACAGATTGAAAAACTAATACTAACATGATGTTTTATGTTTAAAATAAAATAATTGAATGATTCTAATATACATGTTGGCCACCATTTCTCTTGTAAGGCTCTAACACTTTTGGTTTCATTAAATTGGCCTCAATAGAATCAGAGTGGGCTTAATGTCCCTAGGAGTGCTGGAAACTTAGAATGCTCAGCAGATCTCCGTCCCGCATTGGCAGACACATTATGCATCTCTATTCTGTTTTGCGGAGTCAATATTATTATGTGTTGATTTAATTAGCATTACAATGGGTAAACAGTACACACCAGTATCACATAAGAATATGGACTTACAGAACAAAAATTAAGTTACAAATGCTTTATGAAAGGTAGAGACTGTTTAACAGTACTGCATATAAGGGTAGATGAAGGGTTTTTTTGGTATCTTAAATTGAAATTGAATTGAAAGTCTGGAGCCCAGTGTCAAGTAACATAGCCATACTACTGAGTATATTGATTCCACTTGTCAAAAGCACAGCTTGTTCACTACACACCAGTTACATTAACCTATTTTTACATTAAATAGTTAGGTTTCATGGCCAGGAGAGTGCTTTAGGTAGGGCGAACCCCGTGGCACAGCAAATAAACAAAAAAAAAACCCTGCATGATCTCAATGATATCTCACAAGTACTGCCCTGGTGTGTGTCATCTGACTTGCTTAGTAAAGATTGTTCTCAGTAAGCCCTGCAGCCAGCACACATGGCGTTTCATTGCAAGAAAAAAAAAATAAACATGATTTATAGCATTATCTCTTGATGAGTGTTGCAGGAGGCTCCTTACTTGTGCACATCTATGTGTTTTTTTCTATCGCTATAACTCTTATAAAAATATATAGGGGGGCCACTTATAGATTTGCTTACGCAGGCACTCATTCTTACCCTAAATCTGCCCCAGATACATTGCTCTAATATATATGGCGTCCTATAAAAAGGTCGTAGTTATTCTGTGTATTAATTAAGGTCATTTTCGTATAGAAAAAAATCACTATCCTACTTCAGTGGTCCCTTGTCTCAATTGGGTCACAGTCACAAGCCACAGGGTTATAAGGTTTATATGAATCTAATGCACCTACTTCTAGTCACTTGAAATTACAAATTTATGCAGGAATTATTTTTTTCTTTACCTTTCTAAATATATTTCTATCTGTCTATACGTTCACATAATATTCACTTACTATATAATTATTTACATAATATTTTCTCAGGAAAAATATATTAAAATTGTTTCCAAGAGCATAGACAGTGGCAACAATATAGATTAGAATGCGACCTTTGGTTTGTGAAAGTCACTTCAAAATTTAATAGCGGCAACAGGGTTAAATTACTAAATGTGACAGGTTACCGTGACAACCTCAGAAATGGAAACGGCAATTAGGCATAATCTAAGAATCATGCATGAATCCTCCTGATACATTCCACCCTGTTATTGCTTTATCCTCAGGAGCAAAAGATTCTTACAAGCTCAATTAGGTTTTAATCACTAGTTGAGGTATAGAAGCCTTAAATTAAAGTTTATGGGTGAGCGACTTTTTCACGGGTCTTATCATCTAAAGCCTGCTGCTTTCTAGCCTCTCAGCTGGCAACTGGATGTTGATATGTGAGTAACAAGGAAAATATCCCAACTTCATACATTTTGTAAATGTTTTAAAATTATATTCAAAATGGACCTGAAGTTATAACCATCCTGTTTATCCTAGGTTCCTGGTTCCTAGTTGTGTTCCAGGTCATCTACAATGCCTCCCGTCTCACCCGCCAATATCTACCCACCTCATCTCCTAATTGCTCATTCTTTTACTTAACTTCAGCTTTTTGTGGAATAAAAATATCACCTCTCCTGTCTACATAGAATTTACAGATACGGTGTCAAGCAGGCCATTTTCTCTCTACTTCGGTATTCATAACAAGCCATTAAATATCACATTTTGATGCCACTTTAAAAATATTGTGGTCAGGCACTGCCATCTACCTTCAGTATTTACCCTGCTAGTCATTAAAATGTCATATAGATATAGCTTTTATATGTTGACACAGTACAAGGTTGTACTGGCTCAAAAACCAGTTCCACTTCTATAAAATGTTTTTTTTTATTCTGAGTACAAATATTATTACTTTTTCTTATTATCCATGCCAAAGACACTTAGACACTCATTTTCAATCCCAGCTTGCTATAGGCACCACTATGAAATATCGTTGATGATTAAAGCAGCTGCAAAACTAGGAATCTTTAGAAAATTGTATTATTATTATTATAGACTGTATTTAAAAAAACAAAAAATGATTAAGTGTTTAGTTACTTAGTTTATTTAAATTATTAATGAATTAGTATTTATTTATTATAATGAATAATGTTACTGATGCCCCTTCCGGAGTCTTATGGTCCCTAAAAACCTAGCATCACTCCTGACCTTAGTTGACACGATTCCCGATGCACCATGGAGAGAGTTTCCACTGTATTATTATTGTAGAGTGTATACAATTCACCATTATTCCTACCTCGTGTCTTGTAATCTAGCATCATTGCATGTGTCAAATGACTCGTCACACATGTTATAGACGCATGCATGTTGAGGTATAAATAAAAATGAAACACAGAGACACTGTCAATGTTAAATCTAGTAGAAGAGTACGTCCTTGGGATACTTCCTTAAGTGTTAATGCTCCGTGTTCCATGAACATGTTTATATATAAACTCTTTTATTAAAGAAGCTGTTATGTCATTTTTTTACAAAATTGTTTTGTTTAAAAAAAAAAGACCCTAGCCTCCCCGGGCAGAAAGTATTAGGGTATATTTTTATCCTCTGTCCTGGTTTGGATCTTCGACCTGTCTAGTATACAAGTATGCCAGCAGAACAAGCCAATACGGACTGGAAATACGTATTCACCCAGCTGGTGATAAATGCCCTATGAAAATGACCTCATTTTTGAGGATGATAAAGTAAAGAAATTAAAACTCATATTGGGATATCTGAAATATAAAGAGCCCTGAGGATAAAATACATCATGTGAAGAAAAGAGCAGACAGGCATGGTGGGTTAAGTCGCACTAATCCATCACTAGTGTTTTTACTCATGTAAATGGCTCACTTTAATTGTGAAAAGGCTATATAGTACTTTTATCCCTACTGCCCTCGGCACAATTTATATCCCCACCACAGCACTTTTGTTGTGGATGCTGTGTATAGCAGAATAACTGTATTGTCCCACGACTCCCCTCTGTTCTGTCAAAAGATGTCCATCTTTTAACAGTTGGCAGCAGAGACCATGAGGGTGGGTAGGTGGGAGTGTGGCTGGCCTGTACCTCACCGAGCAAACTTTATGGCAGCCACGCTAAATGCGTGATCAATGCTTCTGCTGACACAAGCACTCTGTGTGTTGTCATTGTGTGTCAGCTGACAGATGAGAAAACTCTATAGACAAAGGTTGTATCTCTGAAAACAAATAGCCCGTAGCCACGTTAACCGCTTTACTCCCAGAGTGGGTTGGCGTACTCACACATCCCAAATCATTTATTAATGTTTATACCAGATATTGCCTGTTCTGAGCATCAGAAGTGTTATAGACCACAACAGATGGTGTACCCTAGTTTGGCTCTCATAGTTGCTCCAATCTTCCATTATCCTACAAGGCCAGCATCGTAATAGTAGAATAGCGCTGTCATGCGTCATTATATCAGAGGGGTAACAACCTTTAGCATTCTACCAGCTTCATATAGAACAGGGCCGTCCAACGTGCGGCCCTCCAGCTGCTGCAGGACTTCATCTCCCATACTCCTCAACCAGCCCCTTAGCCGAAAGAGCATTATGGGAGATGTAGTCCTGCAGCAGCTGGAGGGCCGCACGTTGGACGTCCCTGATATAGAACATGCAGATATATTCTATCAATTACAATTTGATATTACGTACTAAAAGACAGCCAAACACCCCTCCAACACACAACCAAGAGCAATCTTTATAATTAGAATAATTAGAATAATAATATAGGTTTGCTCATATTATATTTTAGTAATCATATTTATTTCAGTCTCTTGCTACCAAGAAATATGCTTTTTGACTGTTAGTAATGAGGACATTTTGCTCTGAAGTGTACTGAGTGGGTTGGATTAGTACTGAAGGGCTTTTTAGCCTTATAATAGTGGATGTATGAACCCTACTGAGATCTTGTAAATCAGAGACATCATTAGACATCTTTGGTTATTCACCAATTATTACCTAACATTTTCATTTTATTTCATTAACAGTGATCGTGCATCAATTGTGTGTAGTGTAGTAACACTGGTAGCTCAGCAACTATAGCTCACCAATATCTCGATAGGAAGACCGTAGGTGAGACTAAGGAACCTCTAGATCACCAACTTAAAGTGATGATGCTACATTTTGCATGGACAACGATGCATTTTACCACATGCATTCTTTAGTTATAGGATTTAGAAAACGGGACCTTGGTCTCATTTTTCTCCTCCATGAGGCTGCCTCTACTGAAATAATAATTATTGTATTTAAATCCAATCGCACATTAACTAGAATGTATATTGGGATATGCTACCTGATTTCAGTAGAGGCAAGTTGCGAGAAGTTAAATAAGGCAGAAGAACTCCAGTAACTAATTAATGCAGCAAAATGCACTGGAACCCATTCAAATGGACTCCAAAATGCATGCATATGAAAACTGGGATGGAGTGGACTTTTAAGGTTTTTTCAGTTCTCCAAGCCTTTGGAATTTTGTAAGAAAAGTGAGGTTAGATTATATGAGCACACGTAATTCATTGATTTGCTATTCTATTTCAAGTTCCAAGAGGTGAAATAGTCCCTTTAATATCAGGGGTACACTAAGGCAGGTGCATAACACCTAAGCACCTAGTAACCGAGGCTCCTGGTGGGGTACGTAATTATGTACTGTGTACTGTGGTAAGGACAAGACTCCACTCGTGAGCTGCAGAGATGATAGGAGAGGGGGAGTGTGTGTACGTATGTTTGTGTAAATGTATGCTATTAGAGTGAGTGTGTGAGCTAGTGTATGGTGTGTGTGTGTGTGTGTGTGTTACTGCATGGTGTTAGCATGAGTGTGTATGTCAACATGTGCTGTTAGAGCCTGTGTATCTATATGTGAGTGTATAGTATTAGTGGGAGTGTGTGTTAGTATTAGGTATCAACATGTCTGTTGTTGCTGATGTTTGTGTGTATATGTGCGTGCCAGTGTATGGTGTTAGAGGTCCAGGGGTGAGCCTAGGGTTAGAGTGTCTGGGGTGAGCCTAGGGTTAGTGATGTCAGGGAAACCAAGGGAGGGAGTGTGTATATATCTGCAAATGTATGGTGTTAGAGTGAGTTTTAAAGCAGATTTGTGAGTTAGGATGTGTGTGTTATGGGGGGCACAGACGGAACGCTGCACTCACATGCCACGTACCCTAGGCTCACCCCTATTTAATACTAAATGAAATATCTTCAAAACAATTACACTGACAGCAAACAAAAAGTACAAGCTATAGATAGATTGAGTAAATGAATTTAGACATTTTAAGAACTATGAGGGACACCGTTCCCCTTTAATGTCATGCTTTTAAATAAGCAAGCCACAGGATAGCACTGGGAATTTCACCAAGGGTGGTTACAAAGATAGACATCCTCAGAACTATTCATACAATGAAAATCTTATTTTAATACCAAAACAATGCCTTTTCTTATCTTAAATATTCCTTTATGCCTTGATGGACATGATTTGCCCTGCCTAGTGGTGTATGCGCTTTGCTGCCAAACACAAATCAGCTGCTCTTACAATGACCTCCAGTTTGGCTGACCCAGATAACTCCTTGTTGCCTAGCAGCCATAAACAACATAACAATCTCATTTTCCCAGACAAACAAAAGGAAGTGCACATGGTAGAAGTATTTCTCTTTTTAACATATGTATTGATTCTCTTGTTTATATATCGCATGGTATCTACACAATATAAAATTGGTTAGTACGAAACAAAATATAGATTTGTGAATAAATCGGTGGCATCACTTATGCAAGCTGAGATAAACAGCATTCTAACATTTAAAGCCCATCACAGTGCTCCAACAGTTAAAGGTCCGTACAAGCGACTTTATTGGTCGTTCGTACGGACTTTTAACTGTTGGAGCAGGGAGACCAGTGGTCTCTGCCGGCCAAGTTAAGCCCTGGCGGCGAACCTACGGATTTCTGCTCCCGTTATCTACGCAGCATCGCAGGGGTTAACGGGAGCAGAAATCTGGAGGTTTGCCGTCAGGAGTTAAAAAGGCTGGTCGCCTGCAGGGTCCTCCTCTGGCATCAACCAATTGGTTGATGCCAGAGGAGGACCCTGCAGACGACCAATAGAGTTGTTTGCACGCCCCTTAACCCCTGACGGCGAACCTACGGATTTCCGCTTCCGTCAACCCCTGCGATGCTGCGGAGGTAAGGTAGGCTAGATGGGGAAGTGACCAGGGAGATTAGAAGACGAAGACGAACACAAAGATTCTTCGTGTCTTCGTCTACGTTTTGCCGCCGCCATGTTCGTATGTTCGGTATTCGGGCTGAACAACAAAAACGGACCCTTCGTGTTCGCCCGAATACAAATGCACAAGTCTAGTCAAAATCGTTTTTTTTATTGCAGACATTTATTGTGTTGGATTGATTTTCTCATTCTCATAAAGTATGAATATAATATATTATTGTCATTATTCATTTCAGATATACAAACATACACAACCAGACATGCAGTCATGAGGAGAAATATAATTGTGAATGTACGCCAGGTACAAAGTAAGGATGGGTGGTTTCTATGCTTAGGTTTACCCAACTGGTAGCTATACATCTGTTGTAAGGCAGCATCTCTCATCCTTATATATACATCCTAGAGTTTGGCTGGCTGAGCAATGTAGGAGTTGTCATTGCATACAAGCTAGCGAGCTTCTGTCTGACCATACGCAGTCCTCTTTGCTTTTAACTCTGCCGTTTTCATATTATTATACAAGCGTGCACTACTTTGAGACCACTGTGGCATACAGAGCAGAAAAACCTATCCTGGAAATAAATGGGATTTTGTCTCCCACTGGTTTCCCATACATCTTGCTATGCGGAGAGATACTCCCAGCTCTCTGTATGGGTCTGGATGTTTTATAAGTAGAATGGACTGTGTAAGTTCAGTCCCTTTCAACCACAACCAATCTTCATTGTGGTTGGCAGGGGGGCAGGGAGATGTGAAATATGTGTCCAGAGCTGCTGTATATAACCAGTGTCAGACACTGCTGTATAAAACATGACTGTAGTCGGCTTTTGCACTTACTCACCCCTGCTGCCTCCTTCACTTCACTACCTCTATAAATCATAAAGAAAAGCCTCTCTTTCCCCTCAAACAGCAAAGCAGCAGAAGGCTGAATTATTTCGCTCAGTACCGCAAGACAGCTGGAAGAGAGATCTGTTATAAAATAGTAAAGCCTTTGTAACTATATAAATAGTTTGGAAAAATTCAGCATATCTCCAAATGTAATTCTGAGAAATGGCACCAGCGCCTAAAATATTTATTGCATGCCTAAAATAGTGATCATTTATTTTCATTGCCTGGTCTAATGCCGTAATATGCATTAAACAGTAATGAAAATAACTATAGTAATGACAATCAATGAATAACCACGTACAATGGGGTAAGCAAACCAATTTGTGACTCTAATACAGATGAGCTTACTGAATGAGTGGATGGATGGATGGATAGGATGAAAGCAAGAAAAGCCGAGATGGCCTTAATTAATGCATAGTTTGAGAAATTAACTATACATTTAGGTGAAATAGCTGGGCCAGGAGGAGAAGTTTGAATCTGCTTGGCTCCAGCTCATATTCCTCATCTTTTAATGAGTCAGGCATCAGTCTAAAGCCCAGCATAAGCCATTGCGGGAACACCTTAGCTATATGCATTATACACAGCCAACTTAACCCTTCTTGCAGATGGAGCATACTATAATTACCTCTTCATAATGCAGAGTAAAACATTCTCTGAACAAAGTCTGGCTTTCTCAATCTCTGCCTCCTCTCCGGGTACATATACAAAAATGTAATTGATTTTTTTTATTGATTGTTTAATTTCTGAGGTTATTATGCTTATATATATCTGGATTCATGATTAAAAAATAGCTACTACATGGGAAGATACAGAGACAGACATGCAGAAAGTTAGATACAGAGAAGAGATACAATGAAGAGGAAGCGTTCGGAAAAGAAAGCTGAATAGATAGAGACTAAAGGTGTAAGAGATAGGTGCAATAAGCTCTTTATTGAAAATGGACTGTTTCATTTCCTATTTATATCATATCTTTGTATATGAAATACGACACTAGAAAAACAGTAGGTCAGTCTCTGGGGGGTGCAGTGTAGCATTAGATGGCTTAAAATATAGTGTGTTTGGTCACACTCAGAGCCAGCGGCTTACTGACATTTTAAATAAAGACAAAAGAAAGGTCAATGGGTGGTAAAGGTCAAGTGAGGTCACTCGATGAACAGTATATTTTAATCAAAGCATGAATACTTTCATTAAAGTGGCATTTAGAATTACACATTCCAGCTTAACAAAGATTGATAGAATGTATTAAATGTGATTATTTTTTTTATTTCCAAAAGAAAAAGAGAGATACAGAGATAGGAAAAAAGACTAAAAGAAAGAGTGACTGAGCAGAAATGATTACCCAATTTAATATGAAAGAAGATAAAATCAGCAGTGAGATGACCTCATGTAGAGTGAGTAGCACTTTCTGGAAAGCAGCTTAAGTCACCTAGAATAAAGAATCCACTTCCCAAACTACTGCATCACTTGGTTGTGTCACTTATCATGAAAATTATTTCATAAATATTGTGTTTGTTACTCTTTAGAAAGAAGGATTACTTAGCGTGATTGAGTTAAATCCATTTAGGTGCATGAGTTATTTTGGCAACTATATAAGTTTCATAGCAGCTGTCTCATGGGACCCCTCAACAGCCACCAGGTGCGCTACAGGGCGCACCACACTAAGGTGCCACCACTACACAGCACAGTTGAAGTGGAGGTCTCCAAGAAGGTGAGGAACGCTTGAAAAGAATACCTTCAAGGTCTGCACATCACCTGATGTTGCAGGTGATGTTATCACTTGATATAACATCATATTCTAAGATTTGACATAAGTGCACAGAATGTAAGGAATCCCTAGTAGAAATGATCTGTACCAGTGGCTGCACAGACCTTCCCCTCTGTAACGCTACACCAACAGCGATCATGTTCCACCAAGAAAACAGGAGGGGTGTCTGGGGTATTAAAAGAGAGGTCAGAGGCAAACAGGGATCTGAACAAAGAAAGGTTTTGGACAGAAAAAAAGAAGAGGTGTCAAAAGAGATTGAGGCAGTCTGAAGCAAAAGGGGGAGACAACAGGATGAGTGGCCCTGTGCAAAAAAAGTGGTCCCTTTAGATGCACGTGTGGTCCCGGTTGCAACTGCATGAGAAGAATATTTCACATTGTTATCAAATGTTATGTGATTGCCGCATGGGGCACCATGGATTATGGCTTTTGAATATATTTCATTTTGCTCCATATCCAGAAATAATTAGTCACAGCATCTTCCCCATAACTTTTTTTATACCATAATATTTCTACACCCCACACAAGGACTCATCGTCAGCCCAGTGAAAACTGCATTTTCTCTGGAACCTTGAAGGACATTTTTAAAGATTTAAAGAAAAATATAAAATTTGGATTTAAAATGTTTTTAATGCTCATTTTTTTCCAATGCACATGCTAGTCACCTTTTAATGTGTGTAGAATAGTCGCTTAGCTGGAGTGTATTTAAGAGTGAATCTATACTGCCACCTGATGGATGGATCATACAAAGTGACCACATCAAGGGTAACAATATCCATCCTGTCTTTCAAACAGTTTTATTTAAATTAAAAAAGTTATAGCTAGCCGTGTCTGAAAACTAGTGGTTTATTGCATATTTGTTCCGGTTTATTAAAGCTAAAACCCAACCTGAATAATCATACTATGAAAAATCGTCATCAAAAGGCGACCTTTTGAGATAAGAACGTAAAGCTATCAGTGAAGGCCTTGCAGATGTTAGTAGGAATACCCTACTGAAGGTAAGGAAGGTTACTGAATCATTTGCAAGGTAACCTGACATTATCAGTGATGAAAAGGCACCACAAACTGTAAAATGATCAGTATATAAATATATATATATAAAACCAAACTATTAGATTAAATTAGTTTAAAGTGTACTTAACCTACTTCTAACTTCGGACATTAAACCAGACATATTCAATAAAAACTAGCTCTTGGAAGTGTTAAATTAAATATATTGTAAACTGGAAACAGTGGAATACATTGAGTGTGGGAGGTTGGAAATGCTGCACATTGCTGTAATACCAAATGTAAAGGAATTCCCCCTGCCTGGTTCGGGATCTAACATCACCTATGGAATGCATAATGTGCCTTTCAGACTTTGCAGAACAGCCTCATTGTAAAGAGAGCAGGTCCTATTATATATATTTTCTTGTTTATTATATGTTGTTTATATACATTGGATACTTCCCCTTTTTATGTTGTCTACAAGCTTTAGGCTATTATTAATGTTTTGTTTTTTTACACAATGTGTTTGTGCTCCCTAAATGAGGGCATCATGAGGTGTAAGATCTGGTCATATTACATACATCGCATGAGGCTGGCATCATGGATGAATGGGGATATCATTTTTCTTAAACACCTTGGGCTAGCCATAGTCAGAACGGTTATTCTATCCACGGTATGAACAAACCAATTCAATGGCCCTGACCGAAAGCAAAAAAACCACCATACACCATACCATACAGTGTGTGCTGTGAGAAAGGCAAAAACATTAACCACCAATTAGACCAAAAGAAAAATACAAAATGATGTTGGAGTGCACGGTTACCACAAGAAATTCTGAAATACAGCCAATTGGAATGGAGAACTTGTAACAATGTTTCCAGATAACCTATATAAACTCCTGTAAAACTGTTAGACAATGGCCTGTGTGTGACAGTTATTTGAGCTACGGAGCAGAAGATATTAAGATAGAGAGAGATTTGGTTGAGGATATATTTAGACAGACAGGGAAAAAGAGACAGGCGACACTCGTGTTTGACCGTGGATATAGGAGGCAAGCGCAGCACAGTAAACGACACATAATACACCATTGCACATATCACAAACACTGCATCCATAGACATTAACAAACACCAGATACGCAATGTGGGAAATAATGATAGGCAACCTCTGGTTGTCTGATTTGGTATTCTCTGCAGTTGATCAATGTTTAAACGTGAAGGTTAACCTCCTCTTTTTTATAATTGTTTTATTGTCCTAAAGTTTAAATGTCTGGGGTCAGGTTAATAATTTGCAGTACTGGTATCGAGATGGGGGAGACTATGATGGCGTCAGTGGCTTTGGAAGATTGTTATTCTTGATGACAGACAAGGGTAATTATCTGCAATACACTAGCAGTTTCAGGCCTAATTTCATTACTGCTGTACAATCCTTCCCAAGTCGCTAGTCTATCAATGTCGCACAGAAAGGATTAGCTGGCATTTTCTTGGTCTTGAAATGAATCTCAGCTGTCATGCCCTTGATAGATGGTGCATGGCTAGCCCAAACACAGACACAAGAACAGGTATGGTGATTGTGACCGCCATTCAAATGTTTAACCTCTTCAGTTCTGGAGCCCTGCCTATAAAATACTAGGAATACAGGGTCCATGGATCAATATTTTTTTATACAGGTCCTACAGTATAGTTTTTCCATATGCATGCCTATTAAATGGGAAACTGTATTCTAAAAACGATCCTAATCTAGCCCACATTCGGAATTTTCTAATTTTCATGAAATAAATAGGAAATATTAAATCAATTTATTATACACTTTTCCAAAATACTAGATGAAAGGTAACTTTCAGCCTATGATAGGATGACCACACGGCCTCTTGTTGCCTAGAAGGCTAATTAAAAGCTCCAACATAACAAAACACATCTGGGAGCCATTTCAGCAGCCTTGATGTCATTAATTGATATTTCTTGAAGGCTTAGTTTGTCACAGTATCAAAATGTTCTTGGCCCCTACCAATTCGCTCTGCCCTCATTACTCCCCTGATGTCCTTCTTTATGAGTTCAGAATGCTTGGTGGCTATGAGTGAATCTCTTTATCTACAACCCTAGATGTCACAATAATGGTTATAAGATATGCATCCTTTTGTTTTGGAACACATTCCCATAGATGCAACCTTAAACAGTAAAATATTTACTTTTCTTTCCGCAATTCTAATAGTTTTCTACCATTACTGTTATGTGATTATTTGGAAAGGAAATAGTTTGGTAAACGCATAAAGCTTAGTACCAGCTGGTGCCTAGAGAGTCCTAAATTAAATTAGAATGATTAATATGAAAAGTATGGCCTCCTTAAAAAGATGGCCAGTAAAGGGAATATAATGGATGTCTGCTGTCTAAAGCCTGGGGTCACACTGTCTGGGATAGTGTTTGCAGTGCTATCCTTTGTTAACTTAAAGTTCAGTGTCGCTCTGTCTGGATGATGTGCATGCTTTGACCAAGTGATTTATTCATGCTTAAAATGGAAGAGGTGGGTTAATTATTCAATGTCAGGCTCGTTTTCACACACATATATATTCATATGTCCGTTTCTAAACAAAAAAGAAAAATCCCCAAAAAATTGTAGGCATCGGACATAGCTGTGTAGGCTTTGGCGTATTCATTGTGAGTGTTGCCACCAACATCTTGATATGTAATTAAAGCATAGTTTTGGATTTTTTTTTTTTTCTTTTAAGCCTGAGGTGCAGTGCTCCAGTATAAAAAAGGAGTTAATAGTACTACTGAATCTAATATGCTGAACTCATATTCCAATGACAGAAAATGAGCCATAATGGAATGAGTCCAGGCTTCTTATCCATCTCCAGCAACAAGGGCAGAGTCTTCAGCATCCTAGAAATGCCCTCTACTCGCCAACCAGAAGGCCACCGAGATGCATGGAACGTCCCTAGATACCGCGTCAAATGCCTGGGGACTCCAGGGTTAAACTGTCTTTTCTCTGGAAAGGGATAGCCCAGAACCAGGACTTATTGCTTTCTGAACATTATTAGGTGGCCTGTCATTTAAAAAAATACACAAATGTACCTATATTTGAACATTTAAAAAATATTTACTGTAAGCATTAATAATTATATATATATTTATATACTTGTTCTGAAACTCAGTATGCTACGAGCATTTTCGTGAACTCATTAAAACATTCTTCCTATTGAGATGACAAAATAACATGTTGTCTAGAAAGAATGTAATTGCCAGATACAGACCTCCACAGTGTAAAATGACCGGTCCCAGTGGAGCTCCAAACATCAGGGGCCTGTTTGCAATCTCCACCCTGTATTGGGCAGAAGGGATGCCACTCTTCTATACCTGCCACCCTAGGAGGAGCACGCTAGGAGGTGGTGGTACTAGGTCCACCAGAGGACATGGCAAAATGCAATAGGGAAAAATGTGTAGAGTATGATGAGACATGGTCTACAGACATCAAAGGCTGCCCAATAATGGTTTTAATACCTCCATACCCACAGAGTTCCCAGATACGATCATGATGAATAATGCTCATGCACAGATTTGTTTTCTGGCATCTGCTTTTAATGGAAATGCTTTTTAAAAATATAGGAACATTATTTCTTGAAGACATATTATACATATTTATTTCCACCATATGTTCTAGCATTAATTTATTTCTTCGTTTTTATGAAGTTTGGAAATAAGATTACTGAGATCAAACACATTTTACAACAGTGCTATGAGAGGTCAAGAAACGATCTCGCGTTTGCTACATCTCACAAAAAGTCCTCTACAGCTGTATCTGAAAATAAAATCGTAAAATTATTGTGACCCCCCCCAAACCAAAGGGCTACTGCTCCTTGCGCACACCTTTGAAAGTGTTTAATGATACTTCAAGATTGTAATGGGATTAAAAACGCATTTCCTTTCTTTAAGAGCTGCGAATCAGCATATTCATATTTCATATCAGACATCTGCCATTGATTGCATTATATTTAACTAAAATTAGATGATACTTTCAAAATGAGAGAGGTCTCTGCCAAATCATCCTCAGCAGAAGTTATCTGCGGTGTTGAAGACCTAATATGTAATTAGGAGCAATTTTTTAAGACCAGAAATTAGCTGTGCTTATTAATCACGCAGAGGAACAGGGAATATTGCCAGAAATTTTGTTACCATTATCCATCATAATATGGAAACAATTTCCAAGATATGGATCCCTTCTTTTCCTTCATGTGAGGGTGAATTATATCACATTACAGTTATTTATAAAGCGCCGACAGATTCTGTAGTCGGTAGTTGGGGGGGAAAGTGAAACAATAAGAAAAATCCAGGGGTATTTCTATAGATAACACATATAGTTGTCAATATATTACCATGGTTTGTCAGAGAAGAATGAAGATACATGGATGTGGCATTATTTTATGTTGCACTCTGCTGTAGAGGACAGGAAATCTGGACGGGGGGACAATTGACACCCCCGAGCCGCTCTGATTGGGCAACCGCCTGTAGCATTATTGTATATTTTACTTACCATTACCAGTATAGCCAATCAGAATGCCTGCCGTAACAAGGGATTTACGCAGAATATATTCAGTGATTGGCTCCTTTCCGTGGGTTTTTATGCTTTTCTTTTCTGTTACTGTGTTTTCGATACACAATAACACACATTGAGTATGTTGTCTTCCAAATGTGTTTTGGGTTGCCTTATTATAGGGCCACCTGGTTGGACCTCCCTGCTCTCTGCTCAAATTGTGTAACCCAATCAGGACAGCTGGCAGCTGCGGTAAAATATATTATTTAAGGGTGACAATCAATAAGATAAATTGTGTTGTGGACAAAATTATTAAAATAACATTTTGTTCATGTAACAAGAATATTTTCACTTTTTTTTTAGTGCACGGTGGCAGCACACATTGAATTTCTCAAAAACAATCGAGGTTGGAGTAAGACTTCTTCCATAAAGAGACGGAAACTAAACTATCTTTGTGTTGTGCAGCCAAATGTGAAAATTACAGGAATAAATCGTGGGTTTTTTTTATTGCAATTTTATAAAAATTGACACCAAACAGCTATGTATTAATGGAAAAAAAAGCACGCTCAATGAATGTAATTGCATGTTTTCTGTGATAAATTTGTTGCATGTTTTTTCTTGCAGTTGGGACATTATGATAAATGACCTTATTTGTGGCAGCAAAGGACAGAATATTAAATAATTGATGGGTTACAATGTGCTTCAGCAGACTCCTTGCTACATACCCATTTTTTTGGTTTATTTATTTCATTTATTTTTCACAATCCTCCATGCTCTCGGGATGTACCAGAATACTGGTTTTCTTCTAATCCAACAAAGTATTTCCTTTGTTTGCGTTGAAACGTGATTCTATGATACGCCTTTCTTCCTGACAACCTATTCCAGTAGATCTTTCTTCTGCCGGTGTGAGTTCTAAAGTGACACTGCGGAGAAAATGTAGGAATTTGGGAGCACAAAGACCTCGTTACTGTGAAAACATTTCACGGATCTCTTTTGAGGCAGGGACAAAAGCTTAGGTCTACCTTTTGTTATACTCAGTACGGCCTGTTTGTTGTCATTCAAATCGACTGCCTATTCTAGATTAATTATTAGTAATTACCCCATTAATATAAAGGAACTTGTCGCCACAAATTAACCACTTCTTGAGCTGATCATTAGCCAGGGTTCAGGGCTAGTTTTTAAAGACTACGTCAGTGCGCTTAAATTCAGCCCCCCAATAGAACGCACGGGCCTAATAGTTACCTTATTACATACCGTGACTTGGAACAAACTGTTATGATGGTAAGAAACAGGCAGATTTCATAAAGCATTGTATCATAGACTTAAGAGTTAAAAAAAATAATACTTTTAAGGACCATCACGACTGAAGAGGAACAATCTGATTTACCCAGCATGTCAGAAAGTAGCATATATATATATATATATATATATATATATATATATATCCGGCACATTCTATACAACTAGATTGGCCGTGTATATCATGCCAAACCTGGAACACTTTCAGAGCTACTGATTACCAATAGAATTGTTCACACAATGAAATTATTGATTCTTCAATGTATATAACAACAAAAATGTTCATGAAATTGCAGAAACCGGTCTATTTTTGAGGGTGCCATATTTGCTCAGTAGCATAAACATTTCACAATGTGTCATTTTAATTATACAAACGTATATATGGCTACAGAGATTATGTGAATAGAAGACTTTACGTTAAATCCTGTAACTATCTGGAAATCCTGCACCCTATTTTAAACATTTAATCTATATAACAAAAAATATTAACCATTGTTTTATTTGAGAATTAATATAATCTACAATTTCTCAATATTTGTGTTATTTATAGTTATTCTGAAAGGCGAGCCCTTGTAACAGCGTTGCCCCATGGCCCCTCCTGACCTTGATCTGCCCCTGGGGGTGAATGCTAACGCCATGATCATGGGAAATGCAGGATAATTCGCACCAAACGCAGGTTTGATATCAAAGATGGAGAATAGAAATCTGAATTTTACAAATTCTGGTTGCACTTGATGGTTTTCAGTTATAGTTTTATTATAGATGTGACAGGTCCTCTTTAAGTGGGCGCAGCTTATAAATATTTCATTCTGTAGAACGTCATGGGAATAATCTCATTTATACAGTAAGCATTTTTTATTGTCATCATCCTAAATTAAAAGCTAGGTCAGGCCACCTCATAAGCCATCATGTTCTATCATTCTAGAGCAAAACATTACATTTGACAATATACCGTAGAAGTTGGGTGGTGTGTGTCATTGACTTTCTGTGATACATGACAGTAGTTTGATGTATTCTTGCTTGTGTGTCCTTCACACTGCTGTCTTTTATTGCAGTTTTATATCAGTAGCTATGTGAAATAGAGTTTGCAAGTAAAGCTTTAAACTCCAGGCAGTTATACTCAAGATGTATGTAACAGGAATAGGACTGATACAGAGACTGATACAGCAGCGAAAAAAAATATATCTCAGAATATGTGTTTATCTTAACTCCTAAATGCATATTACAGATTATGTATCACCTTTTTAGGAAGAAACACAGAAAGCACATTTTTTACCATTGGAGCTACTTTTTGGCTAATACAAAACATAGCAGTTGCCCTTTTTCTAATATTGTATTAAGTACAATGGGGGGCATCAATAAAACCAAAGAAACTATTGGAATACATCTAAATTCTTAAGAAAAAGTCAATTGGTGGTAACATGATTTGTTGATTTATTAGTCATTAAATTAAACGTTGTATGATTGGATTAATAGACATATGTATGTTAGCAATGTTACCCAGGCTAATCATAGTATACCTAAACATGGCACATTCCCAAGTTTTTCAGGGCAGGGGCAGATTCCTGGGACTCTCTTCTAGTCTTTATAGACATGTGAAGGCTCTTTTTGTCAAACTTGCCTTGGGTAGAAGGCTTTCAGGATTTATGTATTGGCAATGATAGTTCTGACCAAACCGCTTCATGTCCTACCCTCAATGTTCTTCAACATTTTTGAGTGATACAGTCAACTTTTCTCCTCACTATATTAAGTCATCAACATAGACCTACTCTTTTTACATTTGTGAATCATTCTGAACATGCTATGACCACAACATCTCCTTGGTCGAGGCTATGATCACAATGTCCATATGCTATTACTTTCTAAAAGGAAATACGGTACTTAGTTGGGTGTCCATAGTGTCCAGCATCCTGTAGATACAAAAAGGAAATATCTCATTTGGAGACAACCCATTACACTTCCTCAGAAATGTTGATCTCAAAGATTGTGTCACCAGATGTAAAAAAGATTAATCTATGCTAGAGAGAAAACCAACACAAAGTTGTATGGGTTGCTTAGCCCTTGAGTCCGCCAATGACTATTAAAGCTGCCATACTTTTAGCATAAAAAAAAGAGACAATATCAAAAATGCTTGTACCCCTCCACTTCAGAAAATTGATGTCACGTTCCAAGTCACCGGTTTGTTTTTATGAACCACATTATGTGTCCTGTTGTAGCCTTTTAATACATTATTATAATTGCTTATTCATGTGTTTTGAGCTCTGTTAAAGAATAGTGCTTGTATTGTTGTTGTTTCTCTGACTTACTATTCTCAGTGGTAATTAAGGGAAAAAAGCAAGCATATTACGGTAATTCCCATTTGTTACAATTTCTGTATCTCTTTCGGTTAGGGCCATTTTCCCATTTTAGCAAAGAGCCCTTTGGGGAGTTGCTGCATTTAATAAATGAGAATGGCTTAGTATCCTGACCACTGTTCCATATTTTGTGTACTTGCTCTAAGTCTACCAGGAAACAGTCTTTGTAATAGCAGTCTTTGCTAGTACCACCTAGTGTGCAATAACAACAATATTTATTCACACAGTGTTTAGTATAGCCTACAACAATTATTGTAGGACTATCAAACACTTGGAGCCTTTTGAGAAGATCTCATTAGGGTTTATTTAACCATAACCAGGGTTTATCAAACCATAAGTCAGAAAACTCCACCAATCTTCTTGTTTGAGGAAATCTTACTTTAAATAGTTAAATTGGTGAAGGTGAAAATTGTGTTGTGATTGAGGAATGATTGGTATTGGTGGATAACATGCTGCATTAATTGAGAAATGCCTTCATGTCCTTTTTTTCTTTCAATTGAATGTATCCCATAATTAACTTGATGTGCACTTTTACTAAAAGATAAGAAGAAAGTAAGGCAGTAATCAGCCAGATACTTCTATATATATAACCATAGGACCATAAAAATACCAAAATGCCTTTTTGATCAGAGATGGCTGAATTAAAATAATTGAAAAATACTGACTCACATCTGCCTTAAAACACAAGTAAGAACACTATTATTTCAGTCATTCTTCCTAATTTTTTAACACAAACCTGTACAATGTGGCTGTTATAATCAGCACGGCAATTTGTTGACTTTGTCAAAGTTGAGTTTTTAGAAATAAATTAGGACTGGTCTTAGAAAACATTAAGTCTCCACCATTTGAGGATTACAAATTCTTAGAGAGTTACTTGTGTGGCCAAATATCAAACACCATAATCTGATGTACCTGAGAATAAACAAATGAAACCTATGTTATCATGTAAATATACCATCTAGTCATTTTTATGAAGGCAGAACTGGAGCCTGATATTGTGTAGGTCCCCCTTTTGCTGCCAATACAGCCCTGACCTGTCAAGGCATGGACTTTACTAGACCTCTAGGTGTGAGCAGCAGATCCTTAAAGTCCTGTAAGTTGTGGGGTGGAGCCACCATGAACCGTACTTGTTTGTCCAGCACATCCCACAGACGCTCAATTTGATTGAAATCTGGTGTAAAGGGGAGGCCAAGTCAACACCTTGAAGTTGTTGTTGTGTTCTTCACACCATTGCCTTCGTCTGACTACTTGCTTGGTGTACCAAACCCGGAATTAGCTATCTACCTATACCGAGCCTCCCCACTGTTGGGACCATCAAAGTCCCTGCCTGCCTAACTTGGGGCTCAACCTTTTACTATGTGTTTAAGGGCAAAGAACACCTGCAGGGAGCACTCCTGGATCACAACAGTGCTATTATTGTTCACACAGCATATATTTGTGGGGTCATAGTCCCATTATTTTGTGTTCAGCACCCCTAAAATACCCCACCACTATCATGCACCCACCAACGTCATCCCTTTCAAGTTCATCATACCCCCAATACTATTTTATTCCTTCTAAAGAAATCCCCTGGGTAAACTGAAAACGCAAAGCTTAAAATATAACCCTATTAGATTACATTTCAATGAATGCCCTCTAATAACATGCACACACATACTAACCACAATTTGCCCTAATGATGCAAACACACTGACCATCCTCAGACACACTGACGTCCACATTCTCAGACACGCTGACACATATCTCTGTCAGCCAAACTAACACACGCTGTATTCTCAACCAAATGGTATGTAGTCAAACATGCACATCTCAGTTACGCTCTACCATCTGTCATCGAGTGCATTAATATGGATACAATAAAGATAAAGCCCAACATAAAGACCTTAAAACCTGCCAAATACTACCTGGTGTGGTGCACTAGTGCTAGCAACCAAGACACTTCCCCATTTTTTAACCCAGATTTCTGTCCTTTCTTCCCCTGTTTACCATGGTTTGCCTTATTATTTCTGAACCTGTGCTGCCATCTTTAACCTGGTACTGTCACTGGCAAGATCTTCCCCGTGACCTCATCTATTATTCTTTGCATGTTGCTCTTCTGCCAAATATATTGTACTTTCAATTCACCTTTCTGGTAGAGGAACATTGTACAGATGTGCTTCTCTCTGTTTGTCCTCCATAACTAATCACACTCTCACAGTGCTACCAGTCTGCCATTGATCTCCCTCCCCTGGGATTCTTCCTTGTTGTGGCCCAATGTAGGCTGAAAGAGGGAGCAGACATGGGGCTAAAGTATATATCAAGCTCTGAGACTTCATTCACCATACAGTTCATCTCAGCAGTCCTAGTACCCTGGTAGGTTAGTTCGCTAGTCAGCACCCTGGACCTCTGCCTGGTTGGCCTGTATGGTAAGGCCGAATGCACTACAACCTCATTGCTCTGTTTGAGGCCTGCAATTCTAAAATGTTGAATTGGTAAGAAGCATCTCCTGACTGCAAAGTTTTCACTTCTATCACTATATAACAACATTTTATGGTTGACAACATTATGTTCCTAACACTGATATGTAGTTTCCATAGCTTTGCACAGTCTTTTTTTTCCATAGCTATGCTGCATTGAATGCTTATTTTCATAATAGGTATCTGGTGGATTCCTAGACTATTACCAATGTTATGCCTGTAGAGCACTATTTCACAATACATTTTCTATTTTCTTGGGGTTTTTGTTGTCACAACAGAACCAGTGGACAGTTCTATGACAGCCGCTTACAATGGCTTGCAGAGCCTTAAGGGAATTGTAAAACCAAAGTACAATGGCTCAGATATTTTCAATCAGGTCGTAAAGAAGAACACAGGCAATGCAGTCTGCATGAGGGATTAGAAGTATAAAGAATGAGGCTAAAGAAACACTCTCTCTCTCTTCCCTTTCAGTTTTATCAACTAGTTTGTCACAACCTGGATTAAAGAAGGCTACAGAATACACCTCTCAATTCTGAATCTCCCCCTAAATGTTATTTTAGATGAATTGAAGGGGAACAATTAGACTACTGAATTGTAAACAGGAATCTGTTGCTTTGAGGTTGGCTATGTGCTATTGTCCTTTTACAGCTTACTGCTTTAGTTCCATTTGAATCACTTTTTTCCCTTCTAATTGTCATGTTGTCTTTCTCTGTCATTTCTCTCCCCATTTATCTGGTTCCTCTGACATTTCCCCCCAGCCTTGGTCCTGCTGCTGTCTATCTTATCTCACATAATGTCACTGCCTCTTTAGAATCAATTCATCAGAGCGGAAATTAACAAGTGCTGACGGCCATAGCAAACGAAAATCTACCATCTGTGCATGGGGAAGGACTGCATTGGTGCACACAACAGCATTAGATCAATCAAACAGGGCATTCTGCCATTTGGAAGAGTACTTTCACTTTGCGTTTTTTTTAAGTGCCAAACAAAACTCTGTGAATAAAGTAGAAATGCAAAAAAAATCAACTGTAACAAAAGAAAGAACCACAAGAGGCAAAAAATGCTATTGACATGACTGTCCGTTTAGTAATAAAATGCAATCCATTCCATTTATTATTCATGTGACTAAATTTTTCAAGATTATTTTCTTTAAGCAACTAGATTCCGTTAACAAAAAGTGATGCACTTTTAGTTAACACTCCCCTTAGGGCAGTACCATGAGTAGCGAGTGACCCCCTAGGGTCGGTTAGAAAGGGATTGGTGTCAGTGATTGTTAGTGTCTGTATGGATATATAGGTCTGTTCATGTTGTTCAGTGCATGTTTATTAGTGTATATGTGCGCATTCTTAAAGGTGATGTTCCACTTAGACACCATTTACTGCACCCTCTATGATGTAAAATAAACCTTAGCCAATTGATTTTCTCCGTTTCTTAAGCAACAACCTATCAGTGCCAGCTTTTGCGTCACATGACAAGCTTATCCTTCACATCAAATCAACACGTTAAGGGATAATTCAAACCACGCTTATTTCAAGGTTATCTAGATGAATCCACGTGTAACAGATGGATTCTGTCACAGAACTGCAGAACAGTAAAGATCAAATGTTTCCGTACATAAAGCGGGGTGATAATTAATACGTGGGCTACAGTTATGTCAGTAAATATCACTTCTAACCACCTTTAATCTGTCATGGTTGATAAATATATACATATATTGATATATTTTTTATCACTCCTTTTTATATCGCTTAATCTGCAAAATAAATGCTTTTCTGGCAGACCACCAAAAATAGTGCTATGTATGTCTTTTTTTGTATATTAGCATTATTTTCCCTTTGAATATAGCTTCCAATAACTAAAATTTCATTGACTTTCTTCCTAAGGGTTTGGCAAGGAAACATTTAAGAGGATAAAGTGTGAATCTACATTTTCTAAGTTGTTGATGATTGCAAGTTTGCAAAATTATCAAGGTCCCTTCGTCAGGTATATCATATTATAAAGGTCATATTATCATTACCAAAATAGCTTATTGTCGTTCTACAGTACAATTCTTTAACTTTTTGGTGGTAAAAGAATACATTCTAACAATCTTAACTAGATACTAAGTAGTGCCACATCAACCACATTTACACCCCAAAATAATTTTGATATTTTCCTACCACCCATATTGTAAAAATCTATTTAAAAAAATGTAATAATTTCACCAAATATACAAAAATATGTCTAAAAACTCCATGAAGGAAGCATAAATGAAATTTGATGATGCATGAGCAATTGTGGTTCAAGCCCAAACTGGCTGTTGGGTTTACCCAGTGATGTATCCTGGCCTAGGCCAACCAAGTCTAGGGTGGTAGGTCCAGTGGGACGGGAGCCTCCATAGACTATATCAAAAGATGCTTTTATATGACAGGACGGCTGGTCCTCTTACAACTGTAATACTTGTAACCCCTGATATGAGAGAGCGTGAGAGATAGAATTAAGTAATCTTGATATAGTTTAATGGATGTGTGTGTGGTTTTGTTGGGTATGAGCAGCACAATGTCTTGGGCCTGCACCTGTAGAACAAGCTTTGTGCTATAAAAAAGCAGAATGAGGTTCATACTATAAAACTGAGTCTCGTAAGATGCAAATAAAAAAATCAGAAGAAATATGGCAAGTTTGGTTTTGTTTGGACACTTTAATATTAAAAGAGTTGCAAGTTCAGGTTTGTGCTTACTTAGTATTTTACATTAGTAGTGTTTTATGTGTAAGAAAGAAATTTGCAGGGTTGAATGAGAAAAATGCAGGTATTTATTGCATATTAAGTCCTTAATCACTGCCTAGAAGCCTTTTAGGACGTACAGGTACGTTTTGATTTTCTTGCAGGGGCAGGTACACCCCCCCCCCACCGTCAGCAGCAGCCAGGATTGCCGACCAATCATTTGTAACGGCTGCCGGGGTCATTGGGCATTCCTTTCCAGGAGACATCATTGCTGACGTCAACAAGAAGCCTGGTGGAGGACAGGCTCTCTCTTGTGGGATATCCAATCACTCCCCCTACTGGCTGATCACACACATTGCAATCCCCAATGCAAGTCTATGGAGAGTTGCTTCATGATCAATTATTTTTATTTAGAAATAAATAACTAATATAATAAAATAAACATCCCATTGCCCTAGCTCTACATGTAAATAGTATAATGCTCTGCCCCTGTTTATTATCCCCAAACCTGCATTTTCATCGATAATTAAAGAAAACATAAAAATTTCTTATATACACACTTTTATATATCTAAATTTTAGTGGCTCTTCATAAAGGTCCAGATAACAAAAGATTGCTCCCCCCCCAAAGGTACTAGATGGGAAAGCGTATATAAATTAATTACTTTATTAAACACTATAAATAGCATTTATGTTGCATAACTGTCCTGTAACTATACTATAGTTACACTAGTAATGAATTAAGGTCTCTGTACAGAACACAGGTTATGCAAGCCAGAAACAATGAAATTAAATCAGTTGTAGGAGCTATTAAATAGCATAGATGCAAAAGCATCTATCAACTCTTAATTTGGCCAGTAGATCACTATAATATATATATATATATATATATATATATATATATATATTTATTTAGAAAGGGAATCGCTCCACATTAATCTCACTGTCAATGGCAGTAATTAGTAGCCTCAAACGCTTGGCACATTCTCTCCGGCTCCGGCAACAAGCAAAGTTGACCACGAGCATTATTTTAAAATACTCGTCGTCTTTTTCCTGAACACTGTAGAAACATTGATGTCATTTTGCATTGATGTATTCCAGATCCACTGTTCCACTAATAGGATCATCCGTGTGCTGAAGGTTTACTCATCTAGGAAAGCTTGTAATATATTCTCTGTCAGGGAAGAGGGCGAGTGTACAGAAACACCAGGGGCCCCTATAATGGTTTCCCAGCACTGGAATCCACAGGCTGTAAGCTCTTGCTTGGCCGCTTCCACCACAGCAGGATCCACATCTGGTGAAGAAAAACAACATTTTGTTAATATGTACAAGATGTAAAAGCATAGAGGACTAGAACATAGTGCTTGCCGCTTTTAGTATTTTGCAAACATATACTGTGCATTAGAGTCAGATGCTGTTAATGCCCTTAAATGTTGTCCTTCTTGGACACCAGCGAGACCAGCAAAAGGTATGGAGAAGATATTATACTGATACATATCCTTTCCTATGCAATCCAGACTTAAGTATCCTGAATACATCTCTCTCTTAAGTTTGAAATTATAAAATGTCTAATTCACACGATGATGATCGATGATGATGTCAAGCAGTGACTTCACTTGAAATTCCTGCCTGCTAGATCAGTAATTTTCAATGCACGTCATCAAGGACTTCCTTGTGCTAGGACAGGTAACATGGACCTATATACAGTATGTGATTCACACTTTCATGTTTAATCCATAGATTGTGCTAGTAAGAAAAATGTATGCATTTTGCCAATTTTTAAAAGAAATTTCTTTCTAAAGAAGTAAAAAGCATCTTGAAAGCATCTTATCACCATAGCAACTACTGGAATGTTTCTGCTGATTGAATCAATTTCAAAATCTGTCCCAGAGTCCATTTTTTTTATTTTTTATACATGACCTCCACTGTGCGCTAGACCAGTCATCTTTTTTAAATTTTATAGGGAAAAATGACTGAAACACATATGAAAAAAAATCAAATCTTATTTTTAAATGGTGTATTTGAGAAACATTAAAAAATTATTTTTATTAGGGCAAAATGTTATGTATCCACTGATATTTTGACACAGACAGGCATTTTATTATGTATCTTCGACACCTTCTGTGCCAACGCCATTGGGTCTTTGTGAATCAGCTAAAATGTATAAACCTAATTCTTAATATTTTTCTCAAAGCATCTCACAAAATGATGATTCCTTGCAGTAAGTAATCTTACTTGTGAGTTTTGTGACTTACCAGGACGAAGCAGAGTTATTGCACAGCCTCCTCCTCCAGAGCCAGTGAGTTTACTGTGCAGGCCATGTGATGCAGTCACCTGACACACCCTGTCCAATGAAGGATGCCCAACACCTATCACATTTAAATGGTGTTGGTTGATGTCAATCAGTTCCTGCAAAAGCAATTAATGTGTTATGTCAAGCATTTTTACATGTGCTAAAATACAGTTCAAATGATAAAAAAAAGTGTGGAACCCGACAGCAAAAATAATTCACACTTCTATGTCTAGACGCTGAAAATGTATTCTGAGTTACTTCAGTAGTACTCTGAGTATAATATAAATCTTGAAAAAGCAATGGTATTCACTGTAGCAATAACAAATATGCCCCATGCCAGCAATCACTAAAATAGAATAATCTGCCCTTTAAAGGAAGACCTGTAACTCTGTTACAGCCATGAAGATTGTTGCAATGAAAATGTCACATATAGGAACGGCAGTCCAACTGCTTCAACAATTGTGTTACCTCCAATATAGAATAATGATCCATTGACAACCTTGTAGCCATATGTTCTAGGACCTGCTGGCACTCCTGAGAGATGGCATCAATGGAGCATAGGACTGGCTCCATGATACGCGGGAACTGTAGGAGAAAACAATCCAAGAAATGCATTGTTTAAGTGGAGATAGACATTTGGGGAACACTAATTTCCTAGTAAACCATCAGTACGATGTAGCTACGCCAGACAATAGTGCTTTAGGGCATCTCTGGAATAAACAATCATATGTTTTAGTTTACTATTTTGTAATAAGGCTCATGTTTAGCAGCGCTATTCCCTGTCATTATGTATCATTAAAATATGTTTATTAAAGCAGGATCATATGAACAGGGGTGGGTGATCAAACAAAAAAGAAAACCATCCATACACAAGAAGAATGAAGATCAGAAAGCATTAGGTTGTACCGTGGTGAAGGCAGAGGACAATTTTCATCTGAAGTCTAAATCCAAAGCTCCCTGCACAGGTCAAGTTCTTATTGATAAAGCAAAAGTAAGGACATCAGTTATACTATAAATATTCTAACAAACTAACCTTCACCAACTTGTCTTTTACTCCTGCCACAAGCACCTTCGTGCTACGGGGAACCTTTGTGTTGGTTAGTACAATGTGCAGCTTGGGTAGCCTGGGGACAGAACACATATTACCATTACTTCAAGCTAAGGGGGTTTCTCTATTTTTGTTTAACTAGAATGCATTTCATTTTGTTACCAAACTGGCTGCAAATCCATTCAAATGAGTTTCTAGTTAAATAAATATTTAAATGAAAGGATAATGTCTGCAATCAAGGGAGGGCTGGCAAGGGGACAGAGAAGCAAATGGACCGGCCTTCTTACAACATTTTGGGTCAAACAAGCCTTTCCCAAGTGTCACATACCATTTCTAAATAGTCACCACAAAGTATAGCGCAAGGAAAACTATATATGTTTTGGGCATGACTGGATAGTGCATATAGAGCATGTCTGCTCTACAAGATGTCTCTTGGTAAGCTTTATTATTGGGCCATTTGACTAAAATGGCCCCCTGGGGTGCCCGTTGCCGGCCCTCCTATTTGCAATGATATAACACAGGCCATTACAGGACACAGTTTGCCCTGATAGTAAAATACAAAAAAACAGTGAAGCACACATGACCTCCCACAAAAGTCACCTCCTTCAGAGCAATCACCAGTTCTATTCAATGGTGCTTGAGTGACAGGTGAACATTTTAGTGTCAGGCCGAGGCCATCCATGTATCATTATTTAAGGCAAAAGAAGAATTTGTGTGCCCATTTCCCCTGTGTGTAAGAAAAGAATTAGTGGAGGGTATAAGAACATTGGGGTAGCAGAACATTTACATGTTTTTCTTCTAGATTGCTGCAGGCTGGCGGGGCTAACCATAATGTGTCCATAACTGAACAAGCATTTTGGGTCAGCGGGCAAACAACTCAATTGTATATTAAACCTACTCTCTCTGCTACACTATGGTAATTCCTAAAGCTTGAGGGTTTTGGTGTGAAAGATTACTGCATGTTGAAAAATCACTGAACCAATTAAATACATTGAAATAGAAAAGGAAAAAAAAACCAAAAAAAAAAAAAACACCCACCTAACCAATGGGGTTATTTTCCCAGCTTGATATCGTAAAACACCACCTTAAAAAAAGCAACAAAAATAATGAAATTTTATAACACAAGGTATATTAAAAGTAACATTCTTAGTTGTAGATGAGGGGCTTGGAAGTTAAACTGTGTAGCTCTTCCAAGGAAATTTTTTCCAAGGCATGTTAACACGTGGAAAAATGTGGTGCGTCCAAAACACAATGATATTGTTGCTTCTAGTGTGTTCGGTGGCCCGGTATATGCAAGCTTTACATGTCACTTGGCTTGAGTAACCAGATTCAATTTACACATACTTGACTGTGATTATGTTATATTAAGTAAGGTGGAACACATGTACGAGAAACAGAAGAAAGAGGCACAGTGGAAGACAGAAGACTACCAAGGCGAGTGTTTGGGGTAAAGAAGAAAAGAACGGGATGGATTAAATGAAGTGGTAAGGGTTGGTAGGAGGAGTAGGTATGAAGAGAGGAAGGTGTAAGATGGTTAAGGATGAGAAATGTCTGATCATTTTATAAAATGCCTGGTTCTTCATTGTTGTTCTGGTTATAGAGAATTGCTTACCCCAGGTCCCTACAGCATTATCAACTCCTGATGGATTTCCATGGATGACCTTTTCACCTTGGAAAGCCCAGCTGTTAATAATGTCCAGATCCGTTCTTGTCCAACTGCAAAAGAAACAATGTTTAGCACAATAAACAGCACTTGGTGACATCAAAATGTTAATACAGTGAGTGCCAAATTCCAATGTTCTCAGTATAGCACGCATACTAAATAAAAACAAAGAATTTGTATGCTGTGATGCTATTTAGGCTCTCAAGTGCCATTCATGGCCTCCCTCTAGTGGTCGGTGGACATGGCCAGAAACCCTCCATAGAGTCAAGAATGAGCACATCATATAATTACAGTGATAAACAATATATTCCAACATACTTAGTATTAGAGGAAGCACTGAGCTCCTAAAGTAAGTGTTTAACATAACCCGTCCAGATTTATTCTAATCTACTTTACTCCTATTAAACAATGTGTGATTTAAGGAGATAAAGGTTGCATTTTAATGATCTGGCAGCTATAATATGCTTGGGGTATATATTCACTAATAGCCGCTGGGGATCCCAGGACACACATTAATAAAACATACAAGTAATCTAATCTGAATATCTATAATGTGTCCTGATTTTGTGCTTGTAGTTGCATAATAAATTAGCAAGCACCTACTATTCACACCCAACGTAATCACAGGTCCTGGACTGAAATAACCTTAGAGGCACTTTATAATTGAATTTTGCAAGCCTGTTTACCTGCACTAATTGAACGTCACATGGAAAAACAAGCTATTTACAAGGTAGGCTGGCACTTATCATTTAAAAGGTACGGCAGTTCGGGTTTGTAGAATTTAACTCCAGACCCGAACGACTGCCAGAAGGCCAATATTTCTGGATACCCCTGCTTAAGCAGAGGTGGATCAATCAAAATGGCTGAAATCAATGAATTATCCTAGGTCTCTTTAAAAAAGAATAACCAGAAATCTCGGCCCCTCTCTTTTATTTGATGCGGATCAGTACACGGATGTTACCTTAACGTCTCGGCGCTTTCTTTCAACGGGTCAGCTACTCTGCCGCTAAATGTTAGCAAGGCAGAGGCCACACACACAGAGTACGCAGCACTCGATCCCAACCCGGCTCCGGTGGGCAGCTGGGACCAAACGGTTATATCCATACTTGGTAAATCTCTACGACAAACACAATACAGACTTAAAAACACGCTCTATAAGAGTGCGCAACACAAACAAAAATCCAAGTGTGTAACCAAGACACGTTCGGTAATACGCCGAATTCCACTGTACAGCGCTGCGGAATATGATGTCACCATATAAAACAAGAAATTATAATCATTTCTAAAAAGGCGATCACATAGGAGCAGTCCTACTCAAAATGTATTTCTTGCAGAAGTGAGCAGCAGCGTGGGTGACGGTGTTGGGTTGTCCATCCAGTCCTTTAGTTGGATTACAGTATTTAGCGATTTTGTTCTGCCCTCAGGATGTCTGAAAGGTTTATTCAATAAAATCACGGCCAAGCCAAGTGAGATTTTCCTGCTGAGCTAGCCCTGTATAATGATTAGTTAATGTGGGGTGATTTATTGAACGTCAACAGATTTTACTATGAATTATGCAGGCCAATCTGGCCATTCTTCCAAGCAATGCTCCCTAGTGCTGAAATGTTTCACAGTTTAATGAATAAACCCCTCGGTGATGTTAAATTCTATTTGTGTGATTTCTGCTGCTTGGCTTCTTTTATTTTTTTTTGATACTATATTGATTTACAGAAAGTTTCCATAGATGGCAATGGAAACTACAAACTACCGTATATTCCGGCGTATAAGACGACTGGGCGTATAAGACGACCCCCAACTTTTACAGTCCAAATATAGAGTTTGGACTATACTCGCCGTATAAGACTACCCCTCTACCCAGCGTACAACAACCAGCCAATCACGGCAAGCGATGTACCTTACCGGTGATTTGCTGGTTGATTTGCTGACATATACATACATGCACTGCCCTTACACACACACACACACACACACACACATACATATATAATATATATATCTATATATATATATCTACACATATGCCTGTCCATACATACACATTTATACACTGCCCTCACCACACACATGTATATGTATATATATATATATATATATATATATATATATATATACACACACACACACACACGTGTGTGTGTGTATATATATATATATATATATATATACACACATATATATATATATATATATATATATATATATATATATATATATATATA
Source organism: Spea bombifrons (assembly GCF_027358695.1). NCBI lineage: Eukaryota > Metazoa > Chordata > Amphibia > Anura > Pelobatidae > Spea > Spea bombifrons. The sequence goes on along the minus strand of NC_071087.1, from coordinate 113,310,937 downwards.
TACATATACATATATATATACACATATACATATATACACACACCAGTATATATATATATATACACACCAGTGTGTGTGTGTGTGTGTGTGTGTGTGTGTGTGTGTGTGTGTATTTCTCCCCCCTTTCTCCCCATCTCTTACCTTATCTTCTGTCTTCTTTCTTCCATCCAGTTGTGGGAGCCCGAGGTCTGGCACTTCAGACCTCGGCTTCCCTGCTCTCTAATCACTAGGCGCCGGCTATTGATGCCGAGCGCAGGGATGACGTCATGTCCCGGCGCCCGGCATCAATAGCCGGCGCGTAGTGATTAGAGAGCAGGGAAGCCGAGGTCTCAAGTGCCAGACCTCGGGCTTCCCTGCTCCCTCATCACTACGCGCCGGCAATTGATGCCGGGCGCCGGGACATGAAGGCATCCCTGCGCTCGGCATCAATAGCTGGCGCGTAGTGATTAGAGAGATTGGTGGCTTCGTGGGAACCTCCGGCTTGGTAAGTACCCGGCGTATAAGACGACCCCCCACTTTTAAGAAGATTTTTGGGGGTTAAAAAGTCGTCTTATACGCCGGAATATACGGTACTATCTTTCTAACTAACTGTAAAAACAAAGCAAACACTATATCCTAAAATCAAATAGAAGATAATCAGTTCTTTTGCTGGCCAAAGGGATATTCCAAACAGGCATATTTTGGACTAGATGGGCTAAATGGTAATTATCTGCTGTCATATGTTTCTGTTTTACTTACTTGCCACATATACACAAGTACAGGTAAAGAAAAGCCAGCACAGCGAGGCTCTCAGCATCCTTGGACCCATCTGGAAATCTAGCAAATGTCTTCAGGATGTCCAGATGCTCAGGACTGGGGCTCATGGGTTCATTTCCAGAATCTGCCGGACAAGTTAATACGTAATATATTAAAGCAATATCTAAAAGGTTTTTCACCTGTAAAATAATGTGCAAAGTTAGCGCACACTTATTGCTGGTGCAGCATTTGGACTTCTAGAAAAAGTCCCAAACACAACCACAAACGGCAGACAAAGAGAAATGATTGGGCTATGAAGTCAATAAATATCGGACTATATGCACACAGTTATATCATTACATCATCACAACAACTTAACTGTGCTCCATAAATATATTTATTTTCTTTCCCAGGATTAGAATATATTTATATATCGCATCTAAACACACACACAGTATATATATATATATATATATATATATATATATATATATATATATATCTCACATCTAAATACACAGACACAGCGATCTATTCCTAGAAATGCAGTTTTGTATTCAAAATGTTCCATTGACATACAGTAAATAGACTCGTAGAACATTTAAAACTCAAGAACATTATAAGAAATCACAAAAAAAAATAAAAAAAATTAAAAAAAAAAAATACACTGACCTTGGAAAGCAGGAACAAGTGATTGTAGTTCAGAGATATCCCATCTTAGCTTGGTACCGATATTTGGTAAGTTTATAAAAACTGTATTATCGTTGCGCGGTCTTATCCTAAGGAATGTTCTTAAATTAAGACTCACCGCCAAAGCCACCTGTATGCAGAGAAGTAAAAATACATTTAGTGCAGCAAAATAATACATGTATCCATTATGTTCTAGCAATCTCCCAATGCATATAATTATTACAAATTAATGTAATAGATGTTAGATGTAAAAGCTACAATCAGCCACTGCTGTTCAATTTACGGCATGTGGGACTAGGAGCAGCCATTGCAGGTTTTCGCTGCCTCAAGATCGATTAGACTCTACTGCATTATATTATAAAAATATCCAATGCCTCTCACCAGCTCAACTTCTAAATTGTTTGTGTATGGCAACGGCACAGGTTAAGCAGTCCTTAAACTAGATGTCATATTGTAATAAAGGAATTATGATGGGTAGGAGATCAGTCCGTCTATACATCTAGTAGCATTATTTATTGAAACAATGTTTACACAATACAGTAGTTTGGCTGTTCTAACTGTGGACTGCATATCCCACTCCTTCTAGATCAGGGGTGTCCAAGTTTTTCCTGCAGTGGGCCACTTCATCAGAAATGTATGTGTGCGTGGGCCGCACTCATTTTTCACTGGGAGAAAACATGGCCTTTTAGCTTTTAATGCATATTAATACAGGGTTAATTTGGCGATAATGAAAGAAGCAGTGGAAGAGTTTTTTTTATCAACTTTTATATGTCATTCTATCAATACTAAATTATTTAAACGGTAAAACAAAGTCAGTCCACAAACCATTTAAAACAAGTTTAGCCAAATAAAACTGCATAAGGCTGGAGCACACTGTGGGTACAAGCTAGATTTAAGCTGGCTGACGCACACGGAGTTGATCAGGGCCGGATCAAGAGCATCAATGGCGTGGTGCTGAGGATTTTGGTGGCCATTTTATGGAAATAAATAAAATAGACAACCTTAACGCCTCGGCATCCATGTATACTGGATAAAGAGAACATCAGTGCTCGGCAGATAATATACGATAGAATCTTATGTGATGGGATTGGGAGTAACCAGTACACAAAAAAAAAGTCATCATACACGGGACGCCTGAAGCCACAATTTACTGCCACTGATCATTTTTAATAAAATATGCAGATTGAAACAAAGTAAATAACACCAAACCTTTATTTTTCCTCTCACTGATTTCTGGGCCAAGAAAGTTTTGTCCTCTGAAGTGATTACAAATTCAGGAGGGCATTTTATCTCTGGATATGTAAAATTAAATAGTTTATTTATTCCTACAGAAAGTAAAGTGCCAGGAATCAGATGACCAAATACACACCAGGACAGGCTCTACCACACCGACACCCAAACACACACACCAGAAGAGGCTCTGCCACACCGACACCCAAACACACACACCAGGACAGGCTCTGCCACACCGACACCCCAAACACAGACACCAGGACAGGCTCTGCCAAACCAACACCCAAACACACACATACCAAGACAGGCTCTGCCACACCGACACCCAAACACACACACACATCAGGACAGTCTAAGCCACTACGAAGCATAAAAATGTAATTTCTACACAGTTTTTTCCATTAACCTCCCCTCAGGCGGGCCGCACCTTGTAGTCCCCCCTGTTATGCGATGCACTACTTGTTATGCTCTTTTTTTTTTTCCTTCGAGAATGCGATAGATAAATGGAACAGCCTCCCACCAGGAGCGGTAGAGGCTTATATAGTTAGGGAATTTAAACATGCATAGGATAGACAGACTAGATTCTGTTTTTATGTCCTCTTTTCTCATTGTACAGCACTGCAGGGTATGGCACCACACACAGATTCATTATGGGTTGTGTATAAAGCAACAAGAAAATATACATCACCTTGCCATGTACCACGGCATGCTCCCCATGCAAAATGACTTTCCCGGGTGCAGACACAAAGAGCTCTTTCTCCATCGTCATTGTGAAGGTCACTATAAAAAAAAATATAATTTACAATATATGAAATTAAAATAAGAATGTGATACCATCTTGGCACATAGTACACAGCATTGTGAGTGATGGTATAATAGTTTATGTTAATAATAATTCTATTATCACATTACAATAGTATGGAAAAATATATAATGAAGCTGGAAAACGTGCTGGGTAATATACATCATACGGGAATGATTTAAAGGTGCTGTTTCACTTACTATGCTGAATTTAACACTTTTGGAGTTAAATGTAGCATTAGGAAGAACATTCCTAGTAACGTTCAATGCAACAAAAATGATCCCTTAACACATTCGTGGGGTTTTCCTATCTAAGTGACTCTAGACATTTTTTTTGTATTTGTTCAATAAAGTTTCAGTTTTTTTACGTTTAGTATACCCACACAATTTATATATTGCTTTTTAACCAATATATTTTTAATATATTAAAAATATATTAAATATTCCTTCAATACACTTTTTATATGTATAGTTCATCATACGGTATGAGTTATACGTTAAAAAAATTGAACTCTGCACACACACACACACAGACACATTTTTATTTAGGTGCCACCGATTTATGCTATTGGGGTCTCTATAGACCGCTGCTGATGATCGTACAAATTCTAAAAAGATTAAGAAAAAAAAGTGAAATAAATGAGTCCTGAATAAATATAAGACCCCCATGATGCCATTATGACATTTTAAGGGATACCTTCAGGTTACACGAGAAGTCTGCAATAAAGTATCAAATAAATAGATACTAATAATAAAGTGAAAAAGAAAAAAATTGACTAAAACCGTAATAAACATCTTGTACCCTCTGCGGCTCGCACCCCAAACACGGCCCTCTAAAACATGAGGGAATATAGGCATGTGAGATATTGCTGTATTTGGCGATGTTGCATAATTTGGAAATGGCACCTATCCTGTGGAAGAAATTTTTTTTATATTGCATTTTTTTTATGTATAACTGCATAGAAATATTACGTTCTATTTATTAAAAAACAAAAGATCTGAATCCCCCGGGGACAAAAAAACAACAAGACAATATATAATCTGTATGGTTACATTAAACAAGCCAGAGGGAGATCAGGCTAAAATGATTTGCTCTGTAAGGGGGGGGGGGGGTATAAAACAGCCCTGGTTAAAGATGATTGCAGCAAAAAGAGAACGTTCAGGCAGCTGGGATTCAGATCCAGCCATCTCCTTCTGCAATCACCGATCTACAATATGAATGTACGTGGGCTGTGAGGAGAGGTGACAGCCTGCTTTACACTCAGATAGCTACAACATGGGGAGGTGGCTGTCAAAGTAAAAAGAGATGTGCTTTAATAGGCAGTCAATAGCACAACGTAACAAGCCTAAAGTGAAGGAACTTCATATATCTATATATATATTTATAGAGATATATATAGTGTCAGTGGCCATATTTACCTTCAGGTGTCAGGTGTAGCGTGATTCCCTCTGTGAAGGCATCCAAAGCCAGCCAACCAATCAAACAATCAATAGAGCACACAACGTACTGACCGACAAAATCATCAAGGTAGGACCAGTTCCTGGCAGCCAACCAATCCGCTCCAGAGTGTAACTCCAAATCACTCGCCCAATTAAAAGATAGCACCGCCCACAAATCTCCACCAATTGTGAATCTTAACTAAGTTAGGCCAATCTCAGGTCAGATGGCCCGTACATCTCTCTACCAATCGACGCTATGAGGCGGGGCTAATCGTCGTTTCTCTGAGCCAATAGACTTGTGCGCGGCGTGGTGCGAGGTGTAGGCGGGGTACGGTGTCATGGCAGCTGCCGTGTTTATGTGTCGTAGGGTTGCGCGCGGGGTGATAGTGGGTAGGCGGCTGTTCTGTGATAATGGAGCAGAAGAAAGGTGAGTGACGGCGGGTGACAGGAAAACCTGCTTATCTTCACTAAAATACATGGGTGCTACGTGCAACGAGTTACCCGAGCCACCAGCATCAAGGACACCTGTCACTGCCTTCTACATGTACCTCACGGGCGCCATACAGCCTCCCTCTATGCGTGGTCACCCCTCACTAGTACATTGGGTATGGGGACGCCCACTACTGCCCCCTTCTGCGATAGTGCTTGGATTCTCACCTTATTTTATTCTTATTATAAAGGTCCATGAGACATATACAACTTATATAACACAGAACATTATTCCTGTCATGTACAGTAATATATAAGTATAGAGTTTTGACTCATATATATATACAATTACATATTAAAGCTCTGATATATATGTATTATGGCTTGGCACTGAGGTCTGCATGATTATTTGGTCTCGAGAAAGTCTGCACGGAGCTGCCACTTTGATGCTGACTCCTGTGACATACTAACATAGTCATTTAGGTTGAAAAAAGACTTAAGTTCAACCTTTCTACCCATCCTTCCTGTTTTTACTCCAGAAGAATACAAAGAAACAAATTAAGCTATTTTTTTATTTTTCCCACTTGGAGGGAGGGGGCTGCAAAAGGCAATCACATTCCCCTTTCGATAGATAAGCTGTACACTAATTAATGTTAATGATATAATGTTAAGAACCATCTCTGTTTACCGCTAACCTGTACCCAATACCTTTGCTTTTATTCATAGCTCCATCAAGAAACCCAAGAAGTTCCCCAAAATCTATACGAAAACAGGAGATAAAGGTGTGTTTATAAATATTTATATATTTTTTAAATACCACACAACATGATCTGTTTCTTTAAACCTATGTTTTTTTGTTTATATCAAGGTTTCTCCAGCACATACACAGGAGAGAGGAGGCCTAAGGATGATCTGGTATTTGAAGCACTGGGAGCCACTGACGAGTTGAGCTCAGCTATTGGGTAACGCTCTACTCAGAATGGGAGTTTTTTTATGTTTTGGGCATAATGTATAATGCAAAAGTAATTTAGAGCAGACTACAGGCTGTAAACAATAAAGTGGATCTGTCACTTTTTAAAGTACGCACGGCAAAAAAGTAAAGAAAAATAGACAGATTCATCCACAATAACCTTAGCAGCTTAAGGCTTTCGTCTGGAGAATTGTAATAAATATATATTTGGGAAGCTTCCATGGAGAGTTACAGCTTTTAAGTAAACATGATGTCCATCTCACAAGAATTGCATTTCAGTGTCTTAGAACAGTGGTAGCTGATTGACAGTGAACCCGCACGAGCATATTTAATGTTTAGTTAGCAATATGAGAGGAGGTTTACAAAGCGTGCAGTGTAACAAAAAAAAAGATGGAAAGACAATTAAGCTGTTGCTCTAGTTTTGTGTTTTGAACTTTTCTTTTTAATACTAGGCTAGCCAGAGAATTTGGACTTGATGCTGGTCTCCCATTTGTGTCCGAGCTTGAGAAGGTAAACTAAGTAAGGGCTGCATTTCTTAGCCTAGTCGTTTAACTGAGCATTATGCAGGGCTATGAATAGCTCCGCAAGTTTGGCCCTTCCTAATGCATAGTGTTTGCAAACTCTGGCCACGGTTAATACGTGTAAATGTATTGTGTTTGCTGCACTGTGCTCTGTCCATTACCCCGAAGTTGCTTAGCTATACCTATTTTTGAGTACTCTTAAAGTATACATTGGTAGGATTTTCCATATCTGCATATTAAAACGGGGTCATCTGATGGTTTCCCCTATGCAGCCATAGTAAGAGAAAATCTAATGGCCTTAAAATACATGATTCATATGAACTCAAAATTGTTTGGCTTCTGAGGTTATCTTACTTGGGTAAAGGGGGACATTTTTGTCTGGTACAATACTGTAACTAGTACTATGGCAATAGTATAGTTAATACAGGTATAGTGAACACAAATTCTCTCCAACAGATTCAGTGTATGCTGCAGGATATTGGTTCAAACATTGCAACACCCCTGTCTTCTGCCAGACAAAGCCACATAGGTAAATCCCGCTTCTTTCTAAAGATCATAATGTCTCACACTTTTATTTTGAGTTCTAAACTGCAATGGGGTGATTTATAATGGAGTCGCAAGCCAAATTATGTCAAAGTGGTGCAGCATTAAAATCCGACCGAATCATCTGGTTAGTGACTCATATGCCAACCGGCTAGGCCTGTTGGTAACCACCGTACGGCTTAATTCTAAAAGAAACTAGCTTTATATATAAGAATATCGCTGTTGCACCGGCAACATCGCAAGCAATGCCAATGCCCTTGTTCTATGCGACTGTATGCCATGTTCAGTAGATTTTCATAAATATAGGCAAGCTGACATGTATTTTAGTCATTCATCCATCCTTGGTGAAAGGGTAACAATGCTTCTTTTAACAGTCAAAACAACATTCAGCTCAGAACCTGTCCAGGAACTGGAGCAGTGGATAGATAAATACACAGCACAGCTTCCCCCGCTGCATAACTTCATTCTTCCGGTATGTATGACTTTAAAGCAGAAATGAGTTGGGGGGGCAGGAGAGAAATGCAAAGCGCCTCCGTATTTACTTATGTGTGCTTATCTTGCTACTCTGGGTAAAGACTTTACATGCTGTTTTTTCCGTGATTGCATCTGAAAAATGTATGTGATATTCAATTTCTTACTATGTTGGCCAACTGAAAGGTGTTGGCTTCAAGTGAAGACTCAATTTTCTTTTGGTCAAATAGAGCTGTACCCTTGGGGCAGGTTCTTTTGTCTGTACTTCACAAAAGCAGAATTGTCATCCTTCATTCGGGAAATGTTCTACGTAATTTTACATCATTGTTACAAGTACCAAAAATGACCAGTTTGATTGACACAGTTCTGCGGACATGGAGACCTAAAGACTTGGCACAGCCTCACTTTGTTTCAATGGGATCTGGACACATTAAACATGTAGGTTAAATAAAGCTAAACCAGCCGTTTAAATTACTTTGATCTCATTTGGCTCCCTTGTGTTGCAAGGAGATACAAAGTAACGTGCTAAATATTTACATAAGGTAAAGCAGTCAGCGCAGCTTACTTGACAGTTCAGTCTGTAATTGCATGTCTGCTCTGAAACAGAATGCTTGCTATAACCAACTTCGTCTGGAGTTGACCTGTTCTAAGCTGCTCTGTTCCTTTAGTCAGGAGGCAAAACCAGCGCATCCCTGCACGTTGCCAGAGCTGTATGTCGCAGAGCAGAGAGACGGTAAGGAATAAATAAGACTAACAATAATGAACGTGTCTCCGCTTCAGTTGTGGAATCTGTACCTTATGAGATGTTTTGATGTCCTGGGACAGATTGTCAAGAAAACGGTTCAGATGTATATACTAACTGTCTTTTCATTACTAGCACATTCAAAATCATAAAGGACGGAGAGGCAGATCCAAATGTTGGAAAATATTTGAACAGGTAAAAACAACAAAGCAGACACAGGTAGCTTAAGAAATGCACCCAAATTACCAGGCACTTAACTGAAAGCTCAATGTTGGTATTTTCTTTAGTTTCACTAGGCAATATGACATTTCTATTAAATGCCATGCTCTCAGTATATCATAATATTTTTTTCCCTTGTGGGAAACAGATTTTAGTGTAGATTGTAATATTTTACAATATTAATACAAATGCATAATTCTGGCACTGGGGTGTCCATTACCAATACCTGCTAATACAGAATTCAATAGAAAAAAGCTTAGCTCTTACATATCTTGCATAAAATATTTATGTGCCTCAGCTGCTAATTAATGTCATTTGTAATGGAGATACATTAGATATTTCTGAATGACAAAGTTCTGGTTCTCTTTACCTTAGTCTTATCTTTATCTTTCAGGCTGAGTGATTACCTTTTTACATTGGCAAGGTATGCAGCCAAAACAGAAGGCAAACCCGAGACATCATATACAAGGATACAAGCATGAAGTCTCCGTTAATCAACATAGGGAGCACCTTTGTTATTTAGACTTGATGGTGACACAACCAGAAAAAGATGCTCAAAGCACAGTGTCTATGTGGTGTCCAGACTTTACAATGGGCTCCTGTTAAACATGGTGAAGGGGTATGCCGAGAACCATTCCATACTGGGATTTAAAGGAACAGACAAAGTTAGAAGTCTAAACGTCAGCTACTGAACAAAATACGACATTGTCTGTTAGTATGGCACATATGGAGCGTTATTTCTTAAAGGGGAGTGATTAAGTGTTATTTTATATCTGAAAGATAACAGTCTGAAATATTTCCAATATTGTTTAATTAAATTGATTTTCTTCAGTAAAGTTTGGTGCACTTGACTACATATTTTTGACACTTGACAGGCAACATGCTAGGCTGCATAACTCCTTAAAATCGGAAAAACAAGAAGGGTTCAATATCACCAGGAGTGTCCTTTAGTTGCAAGAGATTAAGGGCTCTTTAAAGACACTGATCTCTAGCCATGTTGCAGTGAAAAGAAAGACTGAATTCAGATCAATGTTTGGTGTGGCCCCCTTTGCCTTCTAAACAGCATCAATTCATCTAGGTACACTTGGACAGAGTCAATTTCGTAGGCATATAGTTATTTAATCATATACCTAACAGATTGATGAAAATAGAAATACAATACTTAAATGTAACAAACAGCTGTGTATGGATAATAAAACTGGGCAATGCAGAGCCACACTCAACAAGGTGAGATTACTAGGACAGTTTAAATGTAAGACTGAGCACAGCAACAAGACACAAGGTCGTTCGACTGCATCAGCAAGGCCTCTCCCAGTGACAAGTGAGGACAGAGAGGCAGAGAGGTTTTTTTTTTTTTAGATGTCCTGTCCAAGCTCTTTTAAAGAAGCACAAACAAAACGACTCAACTATCCACAAAAACACAGGAACTGGGTTACAGGAAAACGGCAGCAAGTGCTCTGATCTGAGGAGTAGAAGGCAGTCTGCGTGCTGGAGAGCAGTACAAGTATGAGTGTTTGCAGGCAAAGAAGCCAAAGTCATTAAGAAATCTTCTGTGAAGAAGAAAAAAAAAAAAAAAGCCCTGGAAGCCATGAAATGCCCATGCAGAGCTCTGATCTCATCATTACATCTTACGTGAAAAGTGATCAGCAACTGAAGCTGCCTAAATTCACAGAACTATGGTTAGTTCTCCAAGATGTTTGGAGCAACCTACCTGCCGAGTTCCTTAAAAACTGCGAGTGTACCTAGAATTATTGCTGCTGTTTTGAAGGCAAAGGGTGGTCCCATCAAATATTTACTTTGATTCATGTTTTTAAACTTTTACTTTACAGCATTTTTTCACACATGCCTAAAACTATTACAAACACTAAGATGTTTGCCTCTTTCCAGACCAGTCTGCTAAATACCCTGCAGGAGAAGTGTTCTCTCCTTGAACATAATACATTCGCCTCCAGCTATGCTGCATGCAGGGCACCGTTCAGACACCTGTGCGCATGTGGAAAAAGCGCTACGGTTGATCTGAAGGGAGCACTTTTCACGGAGGGGGGGGGCTGCTTCTGCAAGTGCTTTTTTTCATTTTGGAACAATTCTTATTGAGAACTTTAATATGCATTGTTCTTTAGAAGGGGTGTCAGTGACTGTTCCTTTAAAATACAAAGCCACACACTTTGGATTTTTGCACTTTTATAAAACAAACTAGAGCAGACTGGCCATGTGGCACACTGGGAAAATGCCCACCACTCCCCTCCATAGGCAGATCAGATGCTGCAGTATGTGGCCACGAGCTGGTTATGGGTAATATGCAACTTGTCATATCTATCAGCCCGCTTATGCCATTATGGCTGCCTTGCCAACCCCAGTCCTGCACACAAGGCCTTTATCATAGTACCCTATGGGCGAGCCCAATGTTACCGGCAGCAGATTATGGTTTGAGGGGCCTTATCTCACACACACACACACACACACACATTACCAGCTCACTTACAGGGGGGGGTGCACCCCCTTCTGGTACCTGCTTTTTAATGAGACAATTTTTGCTTATTCTATAAAGATAAATGTTTATTTCCAAGTTTTCTTTTAAAACAAACATTTTGTTATCCAGGCATAAATTGTTTTCTTTATATATACAAAAAACCATTTGCATAGGACTGATGATTTGGTCAAATCACCATGTCCTAATATTTTTATAAAAGCATTTACTCCGAAGTGCATCACATATTAACCAAGGTGCTAGAATTCACAAAAGAGGTGTTAAAACCCTCCAAACAGGGAACTTTGACCCCTCTAACTGGAAAAGGGATATTACCATTTTTTTATTATTATTATTTTATTCCCCCCCATTTTTCCCCCAGTTTGTGTGAGTATATAAAATATTTCTATTCATTGCATCCAAATGCTTACACAGAACATCATTTGCAATGTTGGAAGTGCAAAGGAACAGTGTCCTTACAGTGGCAAAGCAACTCTGTTCCTGAAACATGGAATTATAAAATATTGCACCAACTGTTATTCCGGGAGAGGGTGCAGGCCCATTTCATTAGCTGAAGCTGCTTTTCAACATAGGGTGGGTATCTCAGGTAAGTAACACATTCGACAGTGCTGTTCCGGAGTAGACAGGCACGGCTGTGAGAGAACGTGTCAAAGCTGTACTTGCCTCTGTACACTCCAACTCCACTGTTTCCTGCAGGAAAAGCAATCTGTTGTTAGCCATTGAAAAGTTAAATGCATCATTTATCTGTAGTTGGATCGACAAGAGGCCACGTGGTGGAACAAACAAGTCAGTATACTGTTCATCCCGCATTGCTCCGTGGTCCAGTTCTTATGCTCAGATGCCCATTGTATGCCGTTTCGGCGGTGAGCTGGGGTCAGCATCAGGACCCTGACTGTTCCGCGGCTACACCTCCCCATATGCAAACTGTGATGCACTGTGTGTTCTGACGCCTTTATCAGAACCCAGCATTAACCTTTTCCGCAATTTGAGCAACAGTAGCCAATCACACGGGCCAGCCTGAGCCTTGGCCACCCATGAGTCACCGGTTCACCGACTTTCCTTCCTTGGACCAGCTGATAGTTACTGACCACTGCAGACCGGGACCACCCCACAAGAGCTGCCGTTCTGGAGATGCTCTGACCCAGTCATCTAGCCATCACAATTTGGCAACTTTCAGGACAAAAATGTTTACTTGCTGCCCAATATATCCCACCCACTGACAGGTGCCATGATAAGATTTCCAGTGTTATTCACTTGACCCGTCATTGGTCATAATGTGTATGGCTAATCGGTGTATGTGTACTAAAGAACGCTTATTAAAAAGTACTTGATTTAGGGAAAAGCTGCAGCCACAGAGCAGCTCCCCCTTCCTCCTCCATGCTCTGATGCTTCCCGCCACCAATAAGCTGCGCTAAATATATCATGTGTGAGGAGACAAGTTTGGCACATTTTCAGCACAGAAGACAGCAGGGGTTAGTGAAAGGGACAAATGCATATGGGAGGATTCTGCACACCACAGACATTTAAAGGGATCCCTCTGCTATCATATGCATTAAAGTGCACATCTACAGAAAGTTCTAATTTCAATGAGAGTGCTTTTCTGACAATGATTGGCTGCTTCAACCAGCCAATCTGTGGCTCACAATGTACATACAGGGAAGGCTTTCTGCTGCAGCTTGTATTAAAAGTGTGGTTATTTTTTGTCCCTAGGTTTCTAGAATGCATATGACGGCAATTACAAGGTGTCTTGTATGCATTTTATGATGACTATACTTCCAAACACTATATTGTCTAGTAGTTTTTTTGCACAGGCACAGAGCACAGACATGTTTTATTCTGACATCTTGCTAACAGATCTACGTGAAACAGAAATCAAAAGTGATACGGGGTGGCAATGATTTGCTTTTTTGCTTACCTATTCCCCCACAGGGCAGGCTGGTGTACAGGCTTTGTATCATGCTGTCATTTGAGCAAAAGCTCCCACTTGATGTTCTGGACATGATGTGCGATATCACCTGAAGCCACAAATCAAAGACAATCATATGTTTTAAGTTGACTTAATTGTCATTCTATGGAAGAATATATTCAAATGACAATAGTAGGATGTGGGATCCCCAGTCTTCCCAAACACACCTCAATTTCCATATCAAGAAAGAAAACCTGAATTGGCTCATCATATACTTTCCATACCTGGATGTTATCAGAGAATGCATATACAGCAAGAGGCCTTCCTTTCTTTTTTATGAAACTTATTGCACCTTCAAGGGTTTGTACAGTAAAAATAGGCAGGATTGGTCCTAGAATCTCTTGCTGCATTATGATATCATTCTCTTGCACATCTGTCAGGACTGTAGGGGCTACAAAGCAAAAGGAAAAACGTTTGATTCAATACCACATTTTCAGGTCTTTCTGCAACACCTCAGATACATTTACATCAAACTACATGATTTTTATAAGCAAATATTTTGCGGAAATAATTAAAATTTGAAGTTTTACATCAGAGCCTTTTACAATTTCAATAAATTAGTCACTTGACAACGTTGCCACGGTCACCATTAATGACAAGTCGGCAGTAGGAAGAGGTTAGACATATAGTATTCCAAAAGCCATGGAACAGTTTATTTGAGCTTTTAAACAAAAATTGATATTCAAGACCAAGGTAAGATCAATATCTCCGTATCTTTATTAAGTTTAAAGAGGGACAGTTTATGTTCCCAGTATCCCCACTATAGAAGAATGAACATTCACGTACTCTGAGTACTTTAATATTTTTCCATTCTGGAAAGCAAGATGCAGCTCTGATGCTGCTGAAGCTTCCCAAAAACCTCTCTGAAACATTCAAGAACCAACATATATGGGTCTGTTCCCAGAAATGATCTTTATATTACACGATATGCTATATTTGGAGTAGTATATAGTGTAAATCCAGCTATAGTCTTCCGCCTGCAGATTTAAAGTCTAGTCTCTAAAGGATTGTATAAAAAGTAGCACGTTTTCATCTACCTTGTTATCTTCGCAAGAGCTTTTTCAGCATGGTTTCCAGCTGGTTGAGACGACAGTGTATACATTTAAACACCTCTTCAGGTATACAGAGAGCTTGACAGGCACTTTCAAACACTCACCTATGTACCTCTCACCATCATCAGTCTGGCCGCCAAAGGCCACTTGACCACAGCACAGCAAGTTTTTTACCCGGCTGTACTGCTCCGCGCTTGCCATTCGGCCATAATCAGGTGACTCACGTGGGTCATTTCCATAAAACTCCCGGACGCAACAACACAATTCACGTATGAGAGCATCCTTTAAATCTGAATGACACAGAATATACTCTGGCGCCAGTGAATTCTGCCCAGCATTCACAAAGCGAGCCCATGCAATTCTTCGAGCAGCCATGGTAAGGTCACAGGACTTGTCGACATAGCAGGGATTTTTGCCACCAAGAACCAAAGAAACAGGGGTTATGTGCTTGGCCGCAGCTTGCATCACCTGCCTGCCTGTGTTACGGTCACCTGTCCATGAAAAAGGGACAAACGTCAGTATAATGATCTACAAGCACTACAACCCAAGAAACGGGATGGTTGGTAAAAGTGTGTGAGGCCCCATCTCATCTGAAGTTTTCGACCGCAAGGATTTTATTTATAATCTTTACCGGAGATAAACCCAACGTACAAATTATGTAAAAGGTCACAACTTCTAGTATCTCTACATTGATCAGGTGTCCAGTGCCAAACTAGTAATGCCAAATTAGAGAAAACAATCGGGTGTCAGTTTTCAGGTCCCCATTTAGGCTTGGATTACCCTTTGTTCGGTCCCTATCCAACGAGAAGCCCTCAGTTGCATTCATGTTTTAACCACATAGTCCCCTGCTTCATTTGTTACAGTCAATGAGGTCTTCTAGTTCTTCAGGGGAATAAAGGCCTGAAAAGCATCAGTGGGGACAAGAAGCCAAACGCACAAGCATCCCACCCATGTGAATGTAAAGTTAACTTATTTAAAACAACCACATAAAACAAAGCTAAATTAAGATAAGTGGATGTGATGGAAAGCTACAACAAAGTTCTAGATTAGAATAATATATTACCTGCATAAAACATGTAGTCATACTTGTTCTCTAGAATTTCTAGGAGTTCACCATGCTCACTATTGAGCACATGATAACAGCACTGCAATGAAATAAAAGCACTGTAAGGACATTTAAACACTAAATTGCACGTTCACAGAAGCTCATAACATTATCAAAAGGAAAAGTATTTTTTTGAGGATGAAAATTTAGACAGCCATCTCCAGGAATTGGTTAGACAAAAGAAACATCCCCTTCTGTAATTGGATTTTATTGGCGGGGCATCTGTATTAAGATCCAAAATATTTACTTTAAAGTTCAACCTACAGTTTAAATGCAAGAGCGGTGGGACCAGGTTCCCTGTTCTGATCTTTAGACCGAAAGTGAAGCGCATGCATGGTGCATATATACATATACCATACTGGCAGCAGCGGGAAGGTTGGCTTTGCATTGGATCATTATAGGATCATCTAAATACAAGGAGAGCGGTGGTGGTTGCCTGTAGCGCCACAAATCATAAAGTTCACTGTCCTGACACCCACAATACTTACAGCATCCACATAGAGCGGAATCAGTTTGTGCAGCAAATCTGTAGTGTGGGTGGTGATCTCCGATGGCTTTAAAATCACACAGTTACCTGAAAGAAGTGATGGATACGTGTGGTTTGATCAGTAAAGAAGGTCTGCACTGTAGGTTAACATGTCTATCGGCAAATAATATGAAACCATAACAATTTTTAAACATACTCTTTTAGAAACATGGGCAAGACACAAATCACAGGGTTTATATTTTCATTCTTGGATTTTGCAAAAAATAAAAGGTAATTTTTTTTTCCCCATTTTTGTAGCCTTCCGCTAAACGCTCTCCAGTATCCTTCTGGAGATGCCTTAAGTCCCCCACTGGCAAGAACATTTTCCACCGAATATTCACCACTTTTGTCTCTTCCAGTATATAAACCTATATAAGAACTGCTTTCATTGTATCACTCCAGCATGCACTACTATGCCAAGTACACACATATATAATGTATGTAAATATACACACAATATTTTAGATTTTTGGGGTAAATGTATAGGCAAATACATTAAAATTGCACACTTAAAACCTGAAAAAAACTTTTCAGACATTACACAACTATAGCTGGAATACAAGCATATTAATTGAAGAGGATAAATCAAATCCACACCTGCAGCCACTGCTCCGATCATTGGGATGAGACATAGCTGGATCGGAAAACTCCAGCCGCCGACAATCAGAACAACCCCTACTGGTTCTTTCTGCACAAAACAGCTGTCTAGCAGGGAAGTCTGGGGAAAGACAAAGTCTAATGTTATACAGAGTGCAGCGCTCCACTAGTAGCATACCATTATTCTTCTACGTAAACCGTTTCTATGGTACGATATGACACGTTACCCAACAGACAGAATACAGAATGACCTACTGTTTAAAGACACAATGGAATGAATGACCGATCTACTATATCTACTAACTATTCCCCAATATACACACCATGTTTTTGTGGACATGTTCTGGCTCCATCCATTTCTGCAGGTTATTAATTGCATAAAGCGCTTCATTCTTCACTGCAGTGATCTCTGATAGCACAGTTTCAAACCTGGGCTAGATTAAAGAAACAAGATCATGTTTTATGGTAGATGGAGGGAATTAGTTAAGTGCACAAATTCAAATGCCAGTTTGAAGATACCTTTTGTGTTCCCACACCACATCATTTTGTAACCTTCAGTCATAGGGTTCAAGGCCACAAATACCAAGGATTGCGTCAGAAGCGGCTATAACGGGTCCCCTATACATAACGCGCCAGACAATATGAAATAGCAACATAGACTCACTCTGGGAATGCTTTATCTCAACTCCCTCTTAGATAAATTGAAATATCTCCATGTATTTTCTCACAATGTATTCATAATGCTTTGCTAGAAATACCGACCCTGCGCATATCTTTCTCCAACGCCGCTACAAACTCCTCTTCATGGCTCTCCAGCATACGTAATATGGCCTCCAACTGCAAGAGCCTAAAAGAGTAATGCTTGGTCTTCTCCGAGGCAAAGGCATCTTGTGACTTTTTCAGAACTTCCTCACAGAGAGAGGAGGTGGAGGTCTTTCTTACTGGATTTTCAGTTGACACAGTTCTGTGAGAAACAGAAATATGATACTTATCAAGAACCATTAAAAAAAGACCCAGTATCATTATATCCACATTACAACTAGACAGGACACCAAGTTTGTTGCACCCAAACTATGAAGTTATACGCTGTGTTAATGGGCCACATGGCTGGGGACCCCTGGACAGAATGCCAGTCAATCCCTGTAAAGAAGTACATTCAAATACACAATTCCTGAACACCTGCATAATTCTGCAAGGAAGAATATTCAAGTTCTTAATAAAAGAGTTAGATAATGTACAATTAAGCAATACTTTATCCTGTTGCCTCTGCCATCACTTGTGACCACTTTATAGGAGTATTAATACCTTCCTTCCCTTTTTGTTTTGAAAAAAATCTTTGTTCATTAAAGTCATTTTAGGACCGGTAATTTTAACAAAAGCAATGCTGGCTCAGCATCAATATTATACAGAGTTGGGTCCCGCAGCGCATATAAAGCACTTTTATGAGTTCCCCCTTTGTTGACAATTGGAAGAAAATCTTGTGACCTTAAAAAAAAAGACATTCAGATGTCCCCTTATCTATGGTTTGAAATTAGTTACTACAGAAAGAACAGCTATCCCTACTAACGACAAAGGGACACCTGAAAAGACATGCGACTAAATAGAAGTTTGAATGTGTAAGGGTAATTACATAATCTGTAGCAAGAAAATGGAGAGACTAAATGGGCCAACTGGCTCTTATCGTCTCTCAACGTTTATGTTTCTATTAGTGATTTAAACAAATGTAAAAGTAAAAAAAAGACAGACATTATAAAAAAAAACTCTCAACCCTCAGCTATTTAACATCTTCCACTCTTCTGGGAAGGCTTTCCACAAGATTGTGGATTGTTTCTGTGGGAATTTGGGCCCATTCATCCAAATCAAAGACAAATCTAAACCAGATGATCCCTAAAACGATGGATTATATACTTTATCCCCCATAGATAGGTAGGGAAATCGATCAGAGTCAAAATCTGAATAGCATTCAAAACAAAAGAGAAAGGGTATTGAGGTCCTTTATGGGATTTTACCTTTTAAAAACCCTAAACCATCGCGCTGGAGAAGGAGAAGCTTGTGTGTGATCCATGGCTATTCTTGTGGCTTTTTCTGGTGCACATGCCAAAATTTTTCAGACTGTTAATATAAAAAAGAAAGAATTCTCATCTTGACATACCCCTTGGATATATGTATTGTATTAAGTGCTGCGTAAATTGTTGGCGCTATATAAATAAAAGATAATAACAATAGTATAAAATGCTTGTCATCCATTGCTAAAAACGCTTTTTACAAATGATACATTTCCTCCAAGTACAAATGTTACCATTGTAGCAGAGACTACTAACCTTTCTCCCAGAAATGTAGGTAAGGCAGTGCCAGTCTGAACGTTACTTCCCTGGAAGGAGATTTGTTCAAACTGAAGGACTGGGGAACCAAGCGGCAGTTGAGATTTAATGTTGACAAATGCTAAGTTGTGCATTTTGGGGAAATAAATAACTGCTTAAACTATACCTTAAATGGGGGTGTATTAGGGAAATCATTAAATGAAAAGGTGTCAGTAATAACTGTAGAAAATACATTTAGCAAAAGCGTTCAGTGTCAGGGTGTCAGGCTGCAATGTGTAAAATGAATCCATTGGTTCACTAGATGAAAATAAAGAAGCATAACGGGTTCTTTACATTAAGAGCAATAAAGATGTGGAATCCCCCAACCACAGATGCTCTGAACTTAAAATTGATAGGCGTGTTTAAATATGAGCTCAATGAGTGCTATTAGGAGACAAGATTTTTTTGTGGAACAATTGGAAATTGCTTCAATGAAGGTTTTTGACCTTCTTCTGGATCAACAAGGTTGTACTTGATGGACTTGTGTCTTTTGTGCAAGCTAAATCACATGTAGAGCCAAAAACAAACGGGGCAAAAGCATATTCTGCAGGGAGCATGCTAACAAATGAGGTTAAAGCCAAATATTCTTTCATATTAATGGATACAGACACACGCTAACACTTTTTTTCTCTTTGTGTCTCTCAAATTTAGCAGGCCTCAGCATCATCCTTACACTAGCAGTGATTATTTGCTGTAGGATTATTTTTATCACACTTTTTTTTATACATCACCAGGTACACATGAAGTACTTATGTGTCTTGCAAAATAAAGTTAGATATTTTGTGCTTACCTTTCTCCTTTTCACTGTAGTTAGAACCCCTGGAAAAGGAGCTTTATCATCACAAAACAGACAGAAAATGACACATATCAGAAGCCTTCTATTTTAACCCAGAATATGTGGTTCTTAATAAACTATTAATGATATATTTGTACATTCACATAGCCTTACAGCAAGCAGCTCATGCTTCTGAAGGCCTGTAGTACTTGATTCCTAATCAATCATGGCCAATAATATAATTGTGTGCTTGTGAGTCAAGTGGGTGTGTTTAATTAACACTTACCCAGAATCCACTTCTGGTCCACCTCTGACTTGTTTGGTAACCTATCTACCATACAACCTAAATGCCCCCTTCTATTGCGTAGGAGCTTAGAACGTTTGGCATGTATGATTGTTCTACTGGCAGGCTCAGGTTGGTCATGAGGCACTCTGGAGAAACACCTGATGGTCCCCTGTGGCCAACAGTGTTCCAAACTTGTCTTTCGGTGGTAATCCAGGAGATAAATCACATGCAGGTGTCTAACAGCCGGTTTGCCAGGGCCATTTTTACCACACCAGCCTGGTAATGCTCTTTGGCTGCTTAAAAAGTCAAGCCTGGGGAATAGTATTGAGAGGGTTAGCAATTAGGTAGTACAAAAATGTGTGTTGCGGTGGAACTACAAGCACTCTCGTCTAGATTATTCACTAAAAGGAGATTTGGCAGGAGAGTTGTGGTTTTAACCTTAGTTATTTATGTTGGAGGGCTAACCTTTGCAAATTTCACCATTAAAAAGGGCAGAACTGACCCTGCATAATGCATAGCTTGATGGGTTAGGAAACTGATAAACTCTTTGCATAACTATACATAATCCATGGCCAATCAATCGCTTCCTACACTGGGGTTGGATCTCCCTGACATATAGTGAAGTCAAGTGGATTTATTCACTAAAGAGGGTTGTGGTTTTAACTTTTTCACTTCGCTATTCATTATGAATGGCCAACTAGGGTGACCACATCAGCCAACTTTTACAGGACACGTATTTCTTACACATTGCTGCCCTGCAGCATGGAGGATGTATACCTGACTAATTGGTTCCCTTTCATAAGTCTATACATCCCACCTATGGCATTTTATCTTGGATGGTCAGCAATGTATAAATATTGTATGTCCTGGAAAACATGGCGGATATGGTCGCACTAAAGCTAACACTAGCAAGTTTGTCTAGAAATAAGGGCTGAGCTGGCCCTGTTAAATGCATAATTCAATGGATGAGGAGAAATCCCACTGTTTAACTATAGCAAGCGCTTCCTTCAGCAGAAACTCAATGGGGTCAGCTCTTCACAATTTATAATGAAGTCAAAGAACTGAAACACAACTCTTTCTTTAGTGAATAGACCCCAAAGTATTGAAACACAAACTCGCTTTGGTGAACACATCACATGGTTGAGATATGGGAGTTGTAGGTAAAGCCTGGAGGGCAGCCTGTTGGCAACTCCTTTGTACTTGGTGAGATAACAAGGGAGGAGGTAGAAATTTGCCTACTATGACCCCACTCATAGCAGTCTGTACATGAATCCATCGCCCCATTCAGAAAGGAACCCATGGTTCTGTGAGATGACCTAAAGCTAATTGCTGGGTTACATCTCATCATTTCCATTCAACCGAACTGCATTTAATTGGTATCTGCACGTGCCTTGGCATTAAATGCATAGATCCAGCTGGTAGAGTGTATCCGTGTGATTATTATTTATTGTTTAATATAGCGCCATCATATTCCGCAGCGCTGTACAGCGAACCATTACCATTTAGGGCCATAGTTTGCTTCTACTGTTGTCATTGGTATTGGTAGGTTTTGTCCCTTATGGATAGATCTAAAACTTTTTTTCTGCAAAATGTGTCTTATTGGTCATCTGCAGACAATAGTACATCTTCACAGTACAACCGTTTATGAACTTAAATACTAAGTAAGAATTAAATATGTTGTATTACAGATGTGCATTCTACGTCTATAGGGTACTCAGCCATTCAGTGTGTTTCCAGTTTAACCATTTATTGCATTTTATTTGAATGTTTTCTTCGGAGTATGATAGTCTTACAAGAAGCAAGCAGTACAGAAAGCAGCTGTTGACATACATAGTGACATTTAATGGGATGTTAAAAAGAGTGGGTATTCAGTGAAAACGATTGACAATTCCAAAGGTTATATTGACTGTGCATAAAATATGCAGATTCCGTTTAGGAAAGAGATATGTGTGTAAAAATGTGTATCAGCATGAATATACTTAGATGTGTGCGCACACATATATGTACAAGGGATAGACAAAACAAACACAATAGAAAAAATAGCAGTTTTATTGCATTCATAATAACAGATACACTGCAGTAACACTGAACCGTGAAATTATAAATTACATTAGATCTGTATTTTTTAGCTCATTAATCTGGCAACAGAAGAAGAAATCTACCGTAACAATCAAACAGCAACTTTCAAAAAAATCAATTTAAAACTGATTATACCAAATATTAGTGCTTTATATACATGGCTATTGATCTGTTTTTTTTTATTGTATTAATACATTTTTGTACATACATAGTGCACTAGCAAACGTCGAATTACTAACCATTAAGAAAGGCAGAGAGTGTATTTCCTCAAAGTACAGGAAAGTAAGCAACCTAGACACAGAGGGCTTTATTCATTATATGGTTGGAAAACATATATATATATATATATATATATATATATATATATATATATATATATACTGTATATAGGTTGCTGGGGCTGGCCCCTCAGAATTTATTTAAACTGGCAAGAAGAAATTGTTTTTATCTGGTTTTTTTGGGGGGGTTAAGTAATTAAAATGCTGAGGACATGTCCACTTTGGCCTTTTTCTAAATCTCATTATAGTTTATATAATTTTGGTTTCAGTGGTTGGAGCCATCATGAAAAGCTCATTTTACATAAAACCATGTTCAATCACTCGGGTGACTATTGGCAATTATCATCGCCTAGTTTAGCTGTCCTGGACTTATCCCAGAAACCTTTGCGTGTGCAAATATAACCCCTGATTAAAATGGGCATTATACAGGCTCTGGGATCTCTTACTTCCACAAATACCATCCAATTTAGGGGAAACTGATGATGGAGAAGTCAGTTTGTGTGTTGTGAAACAAAACGCAAAGCTTTATAATGTTTTTATAATTTTGCTGATACTACTTCATGGTAGGTCTGAATAGGGGTTTCTATATTCCAAAATGTAATAAATTAAGGAAGGGAAGCCCACGCCAACATGTGACGTTACTGCCACGGTGTATGATCCCAGCTACTTACAGGTCCATGGCCTAGTTCACAGATAACAATTAAAAACCTTCATAGGAAGCAAAAAGCTTCCAGTAACGGAACTACCTAACAAAATGTGGGGCCTGCGCCCATGTTTTTTTAACTCTCCTATATATGTTACCCAGTAGGTCATACTTCTCTACACAGCCAACCCCCCCCCCCATTATAATCTCGTGCCTCCTCTCTAAACATTTTGTCCAGTTATGTTCTCCTATTCTTTTTGTACCTCTTGTTCTTTGTACACTTTCCCTTAGCTTGTTACTTCTCTCGTTTGCACCCTGACCCCAACCTTTCTTCTTTAGTTCTGCAGCACTTTCTTCATCTTTTCCATCCATGTTGTCCCCCTTGTCAGTTATGTTCTACCTTCCACTTATCACATTCTACATAACTGGTTGTGCAGTAATGAATTTTGGGCCCAGTACACTGCAGACCTTCACACGACCGCCTCTGATCTCTCTGCCAGGCCCATTTGTAGATGTCTTATGAATTCAGATTATCTGGATAGTATGCAAGCAGCACCTGGACTTTGCCGTTCTACAGTTAGCAACTAGTTACTGGAGTAAAAAATATTCTAAAATCATGAAATAAATTAATGTACCCTTTGATTTCCAAAGCTGTGCCAACACCTGACACTAAAGGGACTAATTTTTGCTATAAACAAAAAAAAGTGGATATTTTCTTACAGGCCTTCACTAGTATCTCCGTCTTTGCATTCCAAACATCACACATCTTTTTCCAACTTCGAACCACCGGAACAGTAACTAAAGGTGAAATCACATTCTAAAACAAATATGCGGAAGGACCCACTGAATTAAAAGTAGTGTTAGTGGTTATTTCAGTCCTCCAATACATTGCTTTACAAAGACATAGAGGCTCCCCTGCCAGCAGAATCTTTTAAATTAAGGAGGAAATCCTAAGACAGTTCAAAGCCAGTGTTCATGCTGATAGCGTAACGCAGCTTTTCCCGCAGAATTCCCTTCTTGCTGTAATTGGGGAGTTTTAGAAGATTAAAACAGGTTGATGAAGTAGGGAGTCGTCCCCCGGGCTCCCGTTTCCTGATGGTGAAGAAACCCCTGAGGACGCTGCCCAGGGTGTCGCCTGTGTCCTACAAAAAAGGAGGAAAAGATGGGTTTTGTAGCATTGAAATACCGGATGCGTAGATACCACAATATGTCCAAGGTCGATAAAAATCACCAAACACCATTAACAATAAATCATAGGTTAAACGGTAATAATAATAATTACTTAATTAGTAACAACTTTTTTACAGATCATTAACCTGCTCTAGTGCCCATAATGCAGGTTGTCACAGCCTACAATTGAACCTTGCCAACGGTACTATGATAGGATGAGGTAACTTAAATTTTGTTAAATTATATAAACTATTAATATTTTTGAAAGCATTCTTTCTTTACAGCATTTGTTCACACCTGCCTAAATTGTTTGTACAGTGCTGTATATATGTATACTGGATATGATTTCACTCAACGTTAACGTTTTGTGTTTTTTGCTTTGTTCACCGGGACGATCAAGAGGAGTGTGTCAATCGTGTACATTTCACGTTTTAATTGTTCTGTACAAAGACTTTGTGACTATTAAGGGACTTAACAATTAGTATTTTAAAAGACAAACAGTTACCAACACCAAGTAAGCACATCTCCACTAAATTAATATGATGTGATGACACAATAAACGACCATACAAGCCTTTATATTTTTGCTTAGTTCATTTTATGCCATGGTGTGATTCACAGGTCTGGTAAACACAACAGAAACAAAGATTGCAAATTGTGTCCTTAACCAGCAATGAGCAGGATCTCGCAGCCATTTCCTACCTGATCATCTGAGACCTCCACACAGCGGATGGAGAAGGGAGGTTTGAGGTAGGCGAAACCTAGGAGAGGTGGCCGGGAACAACTGGTAACAAACTGAAATAGGAAGCAAACTGACTTAAAAGGAGGAAAAATCCATATCTGTTTGCATAAACATTTACTCGAGTGTAATATCGGTATACATATATGTATATACATATATATATATAATGTAAATGTCCGTGGAGCTGTCTTTGTGACCATCTTTACCTTTAGAAACATGGCTTTTTCCTCAGATGAGAAATCATTTGCTAAAATATCCCATAGCCAAATAATGACTCGGTGACTGCCATGAAATCCTCCATAGTATACTGTGTGCTTCCTGGAAAGGCAAAAAGCATAAATAAATGCATACACTGACCTGTACACATCTATGAACGTGAATACAAAAGAATGTTGTAATGTGCTTAACAATTCTTTGTACAACTTTATAGAGGGAGTTACTTCAAAGCTATTGCCCAAGGCCTCTTGGTTTGGGAGCCCTTGCAGCCAAGTGCTACAAAGTACCATCCATGGCCACCAAGACCCTTATATACAGAATTCTGTGTAACAATGCAGAATGGGAACTATAATTAGATACTATGCCAGGCCCCTATGAAATATGAATCTAGCAATGAATATTTATATTTAATACAAAGGCCAAAGACATGTAAATAAAATCTGTAAGTATTTTACTTACTTGAGGTCATCCAGGTCAATCTCTGCATTGTCTCCAGATATAAGGCGCTGCAGTTCAGGTGTTGAGAACATGCGTATCCACTCTGGTCGGATGATGGAGCGGAAGCCACCGATAAGAGCCGCCGTCTGGTTTTTAATCTGAGTATGCATGCGGAAATGTGCCATCAGGTGGATGTAGCTGATCCTGTGCAGGAGAGATGGGGAGTTAAAATGCACATGTTGCAAAGAGACCTATGTGGTAATATGAAACAACACTAAAACGTAACACAGGAATAAAGCGGGGAAAAAAGCGGACCGAATGTTTAGTAAAAAGTGGCACGTCATTTTCAAAAATCCAGAAAGATAGAGGAAAAGGATAAGGTTTAAAGGCTCCATCAACTGTTTCCATGTTTTCGGGGCCATTTTAACTTAAAGAACTCACTTGTTTTCATTGATGACACCAATTGACTTCCCACCTGGCACCAACTCATGACAGACCAGCTGGTGGAGACAACAAAAAAAATTGCATTTTTGTCTTTACAGGCTATGTAATTACTCCATTTTGTAGCAACAGACCAACCTTGTAAACAGACCTTGTAGACTTCCAGTGTTCTGAACAACTAAAACAGATGACTGGCTCTTTTAAATTAATAACTGTAACCCATACAGTGCTGCCTCTGGCTACACCCTCAACACAAATGCCCCAATTCGGACACCGGAAATGTTGAGAGGTGTGGTAACTCTTTATACACGTCCCTTCAATTTCAGGTAACTTGGACCTCATTTATCAGGTCAATTTTTGTTACATCTACATGCTACATTGGCCTTGACAAAACACACCTGTGTGCAAGAGGTATGTAATCAACATGGTATATTACTATAGGGCGCTATACCATAACTTGCAGTTCATTGACATATGATATTTTGATTTAAAGCAATAAAATAATGAATGATTTGTGCTAATCTTAGAGAACTGAAGAACTTTTTAATATGTGGGAACACATTAGTACTCCCAAATGCGAAATATTTAGGGGATACGTTTCAAGTAGGTTTTGTGAGAGCCGAAAGTTGCATACCTGACCCATAACATCTTCATCGTAAGAAAGGGTTAGGCCCAAGTCACTAATATCTCCATCATAACGCTGTGAAAAAAATAATAAAATAGGCATTTCAAAACCAATTCAAGTAAAGTAAAGCTAAAGTTCCTGTGTCACAAGCAGATGATGTTTGCACTAAATGTCCTTTGACTAATGAAGGGGTGTGTTTAATGTCCACATAAGGGCCACTATAAGGCATCTGCGTACAACAATTTAATTTGCAACACTCGCCTTGATAGAAGTAAGGTTCTTATAAAACTCAGGGTCCAGGGAAGGAAGTTCGTCTACAGAGCTGTAGAAGATGCTGTGATGATGTCCAAGCAGCTGACTGAGAAAGAACGAGGCAAATGGGACATCTACCACTATACCCTAAAAAGAGAAGAAAAATAATCTATTCAGGTTCAAAATCCTAAAAAACAACTTAATTTTACTCCATTTTATCTGAAGAAAATGAGTCCAGATAACGTTTTACAGCATGAAAAACATATTTAGAAATATCTGAAAGGGGACAGCATAATGAATACCAGGGCCGGACTAGCAATAGTTTGAAAGCCATGGCACTGTAAGACCACGGTCGCCTGTGAAGCCAACAGCTGGATATGCACTGGTCGCACGCTACGTTTTTATGTGTTTCCAACTCTGCCAGGTGGCAAGTCCGGGCCTGATCAATACACTGAAAACTCTGGTAAAGACATTATGCTGGTAACCTCAATGATTTCAGCACTCATCAGACTGGTTTGGGTTATCTGGGTTTCAATAAAGTGGGTAATCTTGAAGCAGTTCTTGAGAATGATACCCTAGCTCGAGAACAGACACCTGGCAAGTCCATTCTGTAATGGGATGAACATGTAACTCTACTGATACTGTTGGTGGAGTTCTTTGATGAGTGGAAAATATTGCAAAGAGCTATCTCTGTCCAGGAAAGAATGAGGGACAAGAATGGAGGTTTACCTCGTATACAGCTTTTCCAAGCATTTTTCCTACAAACTCAAATAACTGGAGGTAGTTTTCATGGATATAAGATGTTGGAGATGGATATAATCTGTCTCCGGAGCTTGTGGTCTGAAGAAAAGAATGAGATAAGACAAGTGAATTACACATTACATAATATGATTTCAGAATAAACTGTTATCTGTGCTTGTATGTATAAATTACCTTGAATAAATTCAGTGCAGGGTCAAACACTTTTTTGATAATTTCTTCCAAAAACTCCTTAAAGACACCATCCTGGTCTATTCCAGCTTCATCTACACCCAGGTCATTGACAAACTTTACACGGATAACTCCTTTCATGGCATTTTGGGAGAGCTGACGCAGTTGGTCATATCCATCCTTTTTTATATAAAAATGCAGGACAACATAGCAATCGTAACACTTTAAGTATATTTTGCTTAGCAAGCATTCCGCAAAAAAATCCACATCCTCCTCTATTGTATTAAAATGTTATGTTTATTTCAAGCCATTAAAGACGATATTCAGCAGGCATAATCAACATCACACAGTTCCAGTCCAGCATACAGCAACTGGTTTAGGCACACGATCTATCATTGGAAGATCACGCTGATATTACATCTACTCCCAACTGTGCTATTTGATACAGTAATTCATCTTGCATTTAACCTGTCTGAATTAAAAAGCAAATGTAATAAATTGGGGAGATTGAGCTGTAGAAGGGTAGAATAATTGTGGTCCTTTTCTCTATTTCTTCAATGAGGAAGGGAAAGTATGCTGATCACCTCCTAATCTATAGTTACAGTGGGAACACGCCTGTGTGGGACAGTGTATGGAGTTAGCATGAGAGTGTGTGTTTGTTTTGCAGGACCTCGTAGAAATACTGTACCCAGGCGCCACTAACCCTAGGCTCGCCCTAGCTTTCATAAAGTGTGCTCATGGGAGAATCATAAGGTGAGCTGTTGGGTGGAACATAGGGCAATGGGCAGGACAGTAGGGTGGGCATGGGACACAGGCTTTACGCCAGATTTCTGATGTCAAGCCTCTTTCCAACCAAATTCTAATAAGAAAAACTGAAAGACAGTATATGCTTGGTTGACCTATCATACTAACATTACAGTTTATGTGCTACCATCAGCATTAAGTAATCACTACATAAGAATAGATAAGACTGTAGGCGGGATACTATTTACTTGGCATAACAGCAAGGTTAGCGTTTGTTATCCCTGTTTGCCTGTACAAACCTCCAACATACGGGACCTTCGGATAGTGATATGAGTGACATGCGGAGATGCTGTGCTGGTCTCCACTAAACCAAGCTTCTCTTTCTCCTTCGTGACTATGTTTCTGAACAAAAGAACTCTCTGTAAGAAAAACAGAGGGCACAAAAGTAGCTGTACCTTCAGAGATTTGGGAGAAAGCTTGAAAACCCTAAACACACTTTCCCCATTACATAAAAAATTCAACAGTAAAGAAGAAAAACTTGTGCATTTTTTTTAATTGATGATAGTAATCGAAGTGTTATCATAAAGAAAGACACTGTACTAACTTCTTTGAAAATGCATTTGAGAGTCATTTTGCATCCTAATTAGCCACCCATCATGACAACCACAAATAACTACATGTTACTCACATTCTTGTGCGGGATGACGTGAGGAATGTACTGAAGTAAGAGCTGAGCTCGCTTCCTCTCTTTGTCCAGTTCTTGGAACAGCAAAGCTGGTTTAAGATCCCTAAATACATTGGAAACTGAGTTTTCTAGATGGACACATTAGAATTATATTAACCTCCATGTACCATCAGCAAAACAACTGTTAAATGTAATGCATAACCACAAACCAAGAACAAAAAGAATGAAAGTATACATCTTGGCACAAGAAGACAGCTGGTAATTATTGAAAAGATCGAGGAATGTATATATCATATCGCTAACACATGTGAAATTGTGTGAATTGCATTAGATCACCAGTAAAATTTTCTTCACTTATACTGCAATGACATCTAATAGTTATTCCAGATCATACAGGTGAAATGTGCCGGAAATATGGCTTACAGTGTTAAACTACTTCTGCCTTGTATATAATGTGCAATCTAGAAAAAAACAACACATATTACTCTGGGACATAATTACTTTCTAGCTGTAAACAGAGAACTACTAAAGCACTGACTAGATTCTAAGATCTCTTTCTATAATTTTAATTGTATAAAAAAATCAAACCTGGGGCCAAACTCAGCGTACCCACTAAAAGAATGGCTCCACATTTATCGCTTTGCAGCAAGCACAGAACATAAACACTGTATTTTGATTAAGGCACACTCACTTCCTCAGCCAGTGGTCCTCTGGGGCAAATCTCCTGCGACAGTCTCTTTCGTACAGGACCATAAGCCAGCCATGCACCGAATGGAACAGCTCCAGGGTCTCTCCTTTGGCATTCTCTGTAAACAGGCAAGTAAGAAAAATATTACTCGAACAGCAAGCAAACATGCGAATATATATTTCCTAAATAGAGATGTCTTTCCATTTTATGTGAACCCATCACTGCTCTTAAGCCAATGTTGCCTATTGTTATTGGCATGACTCAACTGCTTCAGGATTCAGAGGAATCTGGGCCATTATAGCACGTGTGAAGTAGTAGCCAAGCACTCTCCCTACAATTTCATGTTTCCTCCATGTGGAAAGACATTTGCCAATGGCCCTGATGACAATGCCAAGCTGGTATCTGCATCCTACATCCAGTAAATGCCACCCCCTTTTATTGTTATTATAATTATATATTACTATAAAATGTTATATATTTACTCTTTTGTACATATCAAAACTCTTACCCAGGATACCATCCCAGATCATCTTGAATACAAAGCTATTCAGGAATGATGAGATGGTGACCAGTTCTTCCAACTTGAATGATATCTGCTCCTCATACACCTCAATGTCATCAAGAATCCTGCAGACAGATCATCAAGTCAGGAGTTAAATTACCAAAACACTTTAATTTCTTGGTATTATCATTACAATTGCTTTTACAATATTTTTCTTAACCATACGTGTTAATACTATTCTGTTATAAAACTGATGAGAGGTTTTCTTGTTATACTAAACAATGGAAATGCATAGTTAGCAAGTCTTACCCATTAAAAAAATAAAAGTTATGGAAAAGCAAACCAATTACACACAATTGGTTAGATACTGAAGTGGGGTTTGCCAATGACAAGCTCTACCGAAACAAGACAAACTGAATCATAACTGGTGTCTGCTTATCTTTCTGATACTCACGTAATTAAATGCCTGGAGCAGTCACAGAACAGAACCAGCATTGCCAGGAGTCTTCGGGATTCCTCTGTGTCATTGCTTAGACACTCCAAGAACAGTTTTAGTCCTCCCTGAGGCCCAAGCTCACAGATAAAAGCCCACAACTTGGGTAAAAGGTCATCCAAATAGGTAAGGCCTAGAGAAGCAGTCAGTTATGGATTGAGATCAATATTATCAAGACTAAGCATAGAATTACCCAGTGTTTGGAAAGATCCCCAACCAGAAGCTGACTTTACAGCTCTTTACATTCTCACCTAACCCGCTCGCTATACTGTGTTTAAAAGCATATCCATTTTCTATTTAGATGTATATAGCTCCAGTAACCTAAAAAAACAAGAACCTAAAATACCCTGTAGTCACAAAAATGTCCCAGCCATTCCAGAGTAATGGAGAGTCGTGTATAATGGTACTAACCAGTGAGGATCTGCAAACGGATCTGCGTGAGGGTGGTCAGTGCCGTCTGGTACAGCACACAGATACTGCATACTTTTTGCACCTCTTGGGAGTCCACCCGCTTTCCTCCAATGGGTTTCAAGATATGCCGGACAGAGGCTGATTTCTGAAATGCTCGCTTAAATAGATCTGCAATCATAAATAAATGTTACATTCAGTTAAAAGGATCGGTCTACTACACAAATATCCCATTAATTTTTAAATAATATGTATATATAAACTTTGAATTTCTCTAACCCAGGCATCCATCATATAATGTAAAAGAAGTTGTAATGCTTATTGCTGCTTCATTTTCTACCCAACCATGGCACGTGGCTCTATTTCTCCTCCAAGTTACTCACTTTTCATTGGCAGGTTGTTCTGTGGGGATGAGCTCTGTGCAGTGGCTACCATCACATCTTGATTCTCAGCTAGCTTTTTGCTCAGGACTTCCCGGAACAAAATGCGGATCATATGAACACCCCATAGATGCTGAAGCTGTTTGGTGAGCAAGGGCATTGATTCGTTGAGGCTAAAAGAAGACACATAACCTATTGATATTAATGCATTTTGTATTTTATTGTGCCGATACACCTAAAAATAAGCCATCATACCCATAATCCACCGTCTGAGAGAACCAGCCAAGGACGGGGTGCCAGTGAGTAAGGTTGGATTTTTTTTGGGACACGTATTTCTGGCAATAGGACAACATGTGTGTGAGGACACTGACAAAGTGAGTTGTTTCCTCCTCCAGAACCTTTTCCGTAAGGTGCCCAAGTTGAATTAAGTTACCTACAAACATGAAGGTGGCCAAACATAAGAAACTGACACTGACAAAGAGGAAAATATATAAACCTTAACACTGTACACAAATAGTGAGGCGTCTCTCAGCTACAACAGTGACATTGAACCGAACAATAGCTTATCAATAAAGGACATTATCTAAATTTAGAAAGACCATCCCAGCAAGTGAGGGGCAATCAAAAAAAAAGGTCATTTATTTGGCAATTTTCAGTTAGCACTGTGTGGCAAAATCTCATTGTACAGCGCTACGGAATTTGATGGCGCCTTATAAAACAATAAATAACAATAATAATCTCATACAATGTTGGTTCCATTGCTATTATTATGTAGAAAAAAGAGGTAAGTGTAGAATACCTAACAAACAAAGCGTATGGCTTCCTTCCAGGCACATGCACACATCTCTGCACTGTTCCTCCCGACTCAGGAACAGGATAAATTTATGGAAAAGCCCATGAGACTCGATCACAGTTAATCGCTGAAAAGGAACACAGAATAATTTACACACCTGGAATTCTCATAGTTTTCATCGGTATGTTAACTCTGTACAGCAATCACTACCCTGATCAACATAACACTGCTTCTCTGTACCACCTCTCCACAAATATTGCTCTTGAACTTGGCGCTACTCCTAACTTGTTTTTACTTTTGACGTTTTCATTTATGTTTCCACTGACAACTGTAAGTTTTTACTTTTCTGTACATTGGCATTACTGTGTTGTGAGTGGCTAATGACTATTTTCTTCCACATATGCTGCTTACATCTGGAGTAAGAACACAAAGGTGGGAAATAAGAGCTGGAACAGACATTATATGGATCAGGAATGAGCGGAGAAGGTTGTCTGAGAATTGTGCTGCGACCACAGGCCTGCAAAATATGAGTAAAAATGGGAAATAAGATTAAGTCAATAGCTGATAAATCTTTAGATTGCTACAATTTAGAATCTGCTTAATAGTACAAAATCTTACCTCAATGCAAGAGAAAAGAGGGCAGTTAGAGTTCCTTTGGAAAGGGATGGGCGTGATCTGGCCAGGCCATTGGTCAACAGTATCTGCGAAGAACCATTTTTTTTTACGGTTTATAAACATCTTATTGTTCATCGTATCATATCAATCACATCGTGTCCATTTACAGAATCATGGGATCCTGCTTCTGGAACATTAATACATTTTTCTCTAAATGGTTTAGGATTCCATTAACCAAAATTGGTTAACCAAAATTGGTGCCTTAAATATAAATTATATGGGCAGTACATAATACACAGTTATTTACCTGTAATACAGAGTAAAAGCCTTTTTGATTAAGGTGACCCATGATATTTGCACAGATATGGTTCATTGCAGGTCTCAGACTTTCTCCTAAAAAATAAGACAAAAAGTAACAATAAATGGCACACTTGCAAATAAGAGAAAATGTCTTCGGATTACTGTATTCACACTATTTGTACACAACTTTGTATCTAATGGGGCAGATGGGGACCAGTTAGCAGCAAACAAAATTTGCAACTTAAAATCTTCAAAGTTCATTATTTAAATTCCAAAAGCAACCTCAAATATCTGTTTATTGTTTGGTTCAGTTCAGATCTCAGATACTGGATGTCAAAGTCTGCTTTCTATAGCGAACACAAGCATGCATGACTTTTCATATACAGATGCAGCATTTAAAGGGGAACTGTCAAATCGACTGCTTTTATATTATTAAAGCTACTTATATCATATTTTTTAAATGTTGCGCATGTTAATCTATGTAATTGTTATGGAGAGTTTAGTTTTTCATTTCACTTTATTGGAGCTGACAAAGATGGCAGAATATGGCAAAGCCAACGTTATCTAATTTCCTGTCCTCTGGTTAGCTCCTTTCCGCCCATCTCACCCTTACAAAGACTGCGTGAACCAGTCAATATCTTCACAATGGTAGACTAACAACTCAATGGCGTCTGTTCTCAAAAAGGAGAGTTTCAGCTTCTTGACTTTGTCATCGATTATGAAGGTCCAACTCCAACAAGCTGCTACTGCTGGAAGTGCTTGGTTGGCTTTGTATAATGCACAGTTAAATGATGCATTATGCAGGGCTCCACGTGTTAAGAGAAATTTGCGGAGGATGTTAAAACTCCATCTGTCCTGCAAACTCTCCTGCCAAATCTTCCTTTAGTTCAAGACATCAAGAAGAAGGAATAATCATACAGAACAAAAGTACAGCGAAAAAAAAAGATATGTTTCCTCTTGGTATATACATGTATATGTATTTTTAATACATATATGGCTTATTTTAATATGTAAATGCCATAACATGGGTAACTTCAGTATAAAGGACTGTAAAATGTAAGGTTTAGGAATAGATACAAATGAAGATATTATTTCATCTATAAATTTGCCATCGTGATGTGCAGTTTTCTAACTTAAAATAGCAAAATATTACATATTTTTAGTACATGAGAAATTATAGCAAGCATTGTGTATTTTTCTCCTATCTAAGCAAATGGTTGCACCGCAAACATATGATAGTACTGCTGGAAAATATCTTATTAAACCATTACTAATAATGTTTGAAACAGGTCTGCAGCAGCAGCACCAGAGCAACAAGGCACACTAACAAATAAAGCTATTGTTCTTTCTGGTTCTATAATTCAGGGCTGTTTAAGTCAACATTGTGGCCACACGGTGGCCTGGTTTGGGCTGGAAGTGCCTGGTGAAACTCAATTTATACCTTTCCCTCTGAGTATCTTCCAGGTGGAAGTGTCTGTAAAGTTGACTAGCATCGTGAGGTAGAGTGTGATAATCTTGGAGTCTTGCATCATGTCGGGCTATGAGGAGGAAGCAAAGCGATTAGTACGTGTGCATGCGGGTCACACACAATATCATAAGTCTAAACACATAACATTCACCTTTAACGTCTTGAGGAACTCACAGCAGTACCAGAGTATGTCTTTAATCTGCTTGATCCACAGAAGGGTAAGGTCTTTGGAAAGAGCAATGGACACATACCAGACCTGTAGGAGAAACATGTTTAATTGAGATAATCTCCTTGCAGTTGGAATATAAACTACTCATGATGTTCATCATGCTAATGCATTAGTGACTTCTTCTAGTGAATTAAAGGGAAAATATCCCAAAAACTACGAGACGTTTAAGCTTCCCAACATATGTTTGAGGGCAGACATTAACTGTAAAAGGATTAGTCCATAAAGGGAAGATATTATAAACCATGTTGTATTTGGGTAATCAGAGTAATGCGGACTCTTGAGGGACTACTGTGCACACTCGGTAAAGGCCTTGAGCCTGCAGAACATACCTTGGGTTCATTTTCACACTCCAGACTGCTTAAAATACAACGACACAGCCTTTCAAGCCTCTGAAACCACAAAAAAATGCATCAATTTATTACCGGAAAGAACAATTAAATGTAACATATCCATAGGTGCTGTATAATTCAGTCATAATGGCAAATATCCTATGTGGGTAATTTACATCCCTTAGTAAACCTAAATATTTTAACAAAACACACAAAAACAATCTGTTATTGTTAAGCATCATCTCCAAAATCATAGCCTGAAAATGTCAAGAACTGAAACATTTTACTAATAGAGATACTATAGATATACACGATTCCCCTTTGAAATTGTCCTCTAGATTGTAAGCTCGCTTGAGCAGAGCCCTCCTCGCCTGTTGTTTCTATATGTCATCTTGTTATGTTATATACCAATTGTTATGTCCTGTCTACTCTTTGTACATTGCTGCGGAATCTGATGGCGCTATACAAAACTGCTTACAGGACATAGTGTTCCGCTTAGGGATTTCAAGTTTGGTCTGCATACAAGGAACAACAAGACCTCTACATGATGCCGGGAAGAAGTGGCACAGCATTGTGCATAGAGGAAAACACTAAACTTCTGGTTTATCATTCAAACCAGGTTATTATATAAATTTGTAAGTATATTATTATATTTCGGTTTTTCACTTGATTTTCTACACATCAATGAGGCTAATTCTGATATTTTTAACAAATCAGTCTGTCATCACAAAGCGAATAAACCAGGTAATATGACTCACAAGTCGATCCGGCTGCATTTGGAATATTACTAGCAGTTTTCGGGATAGCTGAAAAATGGAAAGAGCGTTGGCTTTGACTGAGCCATTCTCTGTGCCTTCAAGAAAGCTGTCCACTTCTTTTCTGTTTTTAGCAAACGATGACAGAAGAAAAGCACTTACATCAGAAGAATTAACAGACTGTGTGATACACAATTAAAGGAGATAGTATTATTTGAGCATGTCATATGCGCTTTCACAGAGTATTGTACTGTACAGATGTTAAACAATGTCTGTTATTGTTACATTATACATTTTATGTCTGCTGATCTCAATCCAGGTAATCAAGTGAGATTTGTGCTGCCTCATCTCCCACAAATGTGTTACCCCATTAAGCATGGGTAGTCAGATTGAAATTGTAGTGTATCAAGAAGTCTAACAAGACCCCCACACATAAAGTGGCACCTTCCTGCCAGGAACTGGCTTCCGCAGAGTGGGTGGTAAAATGCAGCTTTATGTGTATTTCATTACACATAAGCCAATTTTAGCAGAAAAAATGTGGATACAACGAAATAAACGCTGCACAAGTTTAAGCTCACAATGTCAGTAACATATACTGGCAATGCAGAAGCATTTTACTACAAATGAGCCAATGAGTAGCAAATGCCAAGGCTTAAAGAAGCACATATACTAATGATATGTCCCATACCCATTAGAAGCCCTTCAGACAATAGTAGAATGTACAATTTAAAACCAATAAAGCAAACTATAGCAAAATGAACTTCAGCGCATGAGCTGAATGCATGCAATCATGGGGTAGGGGTGACTAGACCCCGATTTTACCCATTTCATAAATTCTATTGTTTCAATTAAAAAAAAAAGAACAGAACATTTGCGTTCGTATAATACCTGATTTCCTTGCGCAGGCGGCATTGACACAGGAACTTCCTGGTAAGTGCCTGGATTCGGATTGCAGCTCGTTCTCTTTCCTTAAGGCCTTTCCTCTCCTCACGTGCCTGTCTGGCCTTGTCGAGGAACTGGTCCTTCGAAGCCTGTGATGCTCCAAACATTCTGAAGAACTTTACAACAAATAAATAACCCTTTTTACTATAATACTATAACATTTAATTCAGAAAAGACTAAAGTTGACAGAAAACTCTATTTTTTTTATCCCGGTTTTATATAACGAGCCTCCTCAATGAGTTTAGGATGGTGGGATTGTACCTAGTTTAGAAAAGCATCGGTACTCAACGTGTGACTCTGAGTACAGCAGAACCCATATTACTACATATAATCAACCACTCTCTGAAAATGGCGACCCAGCATAAAGCGGAAGGGATAACGTTATAAGTCGCCATGCTCATTCCTAGGCCACCAACTATTGGAAGGTTTGCAGCGAGTCCTCTCTTAGG
Organism: Spea bombifrons; assembly: GCF_027358695.1. Classification (NCBI taxonomy): domain Eukaryota; kingdom Metazoa; phylum Chordata; class Amphibia; order Anura; family Pelobatidae; genus Spea; species Spea bombifrons. The sequence continues at coordinate 113,273,395 of NC_071087.1, read as the reverse complement.
TCATCAACATAACTTCGAGTGCACATTTGTGACAGTAAATTCTGCAGTAACTAAAGAAACTTAGGGTCCTTCATTGAGTTTGGCCATAAACCCTTTCATAGTTCTGACCTTTCCATGTTAGGGGCGCATGACAATTTTAGTCATTTTTTATATATTTAATGTATATAAGGTCCAATTAGAGATGAGAGGTCTGGAAGAAAAAAACCCAGTAAATTTAGGGGAAAATGGAGTGTGGAATATCTTCTTTTACAATGATAAATAATATGTTTATGACATGGCATTCAAACTATATTACATAACAACCGTTATGAAAGATGCAATGTGTCCACATCCCACTGGCACAAATAACGCCAGTTACTTCACTTTTCCATTTGCAGTTGGTGCAAATCTGATTGGACGATTGTGATCGCTCTCCCCGTCCAATCCATGCAGGAGGATTAGAGGAGATCTTTTGTGTTTTATGTTGATGGTTTGTAAAACTACACCACACTGCATTTTTTTTAATTTTTCTAAAAAAAAAATATCAAAATTTCCCTGTTTTTTTCCATGGCTTCAAAATTTAGGTCCAATACATTTAAAAATCTTACCACATATTTAACAATGTGGCTCTAACAATATATCCCTAAATTATGACTTATTCTGTTAAAGGTGTTGTTCCACTAAACCAAAACATTTGTTGCACTTTCAGATATTGTAAGTATAGCAGAAGTATAGTTTTATTTTGATTTTCCCCTTTTCACTGTAGGTTTAATAAAAAAAATAACTGAAAAAGAAATGTCTTTACCTTTTTTGACTGAAACCAACCAGTGCCTTCTTTTGTGCCAGATGATAATTATGTGTTTCCAGCAAAAATAATGAATAAGGTTTAGGTATTTATCAGTTCTAGGAATAACATTTCTAGAGCCACGTTGAGTTACGAAAGTGTTAAATTCCACAGAGTTGGTAGAAAAGCATCTAGTTAAAATATTCCATCTTCTGTCCTTCTGCCTCCAGCCATACCACTCACCCTATACTTACAACATTTAAATTGTTACACAGTGGAATCTATGATTTATTAAAGGGAAAGGCTGATCTAGAGATGGAATTAATGTATTTTCTGGATAATAAAACTCAACTTTTTCAGACAAATGGTGCCCTAAAACACCCCCATATTTTATGTACAAAGTAAAACCCAATGCATTAGAGCTTTCCCAGAATCACCTTTGGAAAAATAAAATAAGCCATAATGGTCAATGTAGAAATCATGATACACTTTGCTACTGGTATCTTACAAACTGTGACAGTAAAGGAAAAAATGCTCACCTTTCAGTTTTGTATTGTAGAGACTAATGTCCTGTCATACATAGCCTCACCATCATCATCTGTGGCTTCTTCTTCTTCTTCTTCCTCTCTGGCTATACAATAAAGCATACTGATATAATATAGATAGATGATAGATAGATATTACATGAACATTATACTTCATTAGGATTTCCGACCAACCAACTTTTAGTAAATAAAGGGGAAGCACAATGGAAAAAATAAATATTTTCTATTGAGCGGTAAATAAAAAATATAAACAACAGGGTAGAAACAAAAGATCAAAGCTAGGGCTGCACAACTTATAAAAACATAGAACTTGACGGCAGATAACAATTATTCCTCCCATCCAGTCTGCCCAATTGTAGAGACTCAAACATTAGTTGGACTTTTGTAGCGTCTTAGATTCAGGATATCTTTATGCCTATCCCATACGTGTTTAAATTCCGTTACTGTATTAGCCTCTACCACTTCTGCTGGGAGACTGTTCCATTTAAACCCAACTTAACCCCAGTCCATGAGGGCCACAATTTTTGTATAACCCAGCTTGAGCACAGGCAGGAACTGGAGCTGCACAATGATCTACTGGAACTGTTATAAGCAAAAACATCTCTAAGCAGAATAATCACACACGGTGGGGGATACGGGTTATGTATAAAAAGCGCGTGTACAAAGCGTGCAAAACGTAAAGGGGATCACCAAAGCAACCATTGGAATATTCTCATTGATAAGATCACTTTTTAAACTCTACACCCAAACTTGGAACCACCATCAGAGACTGTAAAATGCCACCATCTAGTGATTTCATATAATTGACTGTATAAGTGGCAGGCAGTTTATATCAGCTTTATCATGAACCATCGCATACCAATCCTTACAAATCAGGAAATGCTGCATTTACTGCCGATCCTTTAACCACACAGTGTAGTAGTCAGACTGTTATGGTCACTAATCAGTGCAGATGTCAAAGATTTACACATATAAATGAGCCTTAGCTCACATCTGTCTATAAAATATATTTGCATTGCACGCTGGTGTATTAATATTTGTGACAAATATACATCCTATTATTTTTAGTGCCTTGATGTGATGTGCAGTTACAGGTCACAGAAGGAATGCTATAAGAATTAATCCTTTTGCTGTCACATTATAGGCCCGGGTTACCCTCTTTAGCGGGTTATCATCGACAAATAATGGCATGTGTCGGAGGAGGGGTTAGTGATGAAGGGGTGTCTGACCTTAATCAGGGTAAAGGGGTCCGAGAGATTCCCCAAAACAACCACTCCCGGCAGCAACCAACACCTGTCGGCTCCCGTCGGACTGTTGTCCTAGTACACCAAGTAATGGCGGAAGTTTGGCAGTGAAGACGAAACAAGGACTGGAAGCGTGGAGCACGAGAAAAAGGAAGTCATCTTTGTATTTGGTAATATGGTTACATGTACTGTGGGTAATAGATGATTGTTCGCACAGGCTATCACTTCCAGTTAAAGCAGCCTCGCGTTTATCGTGACACATAATCCCGAAATAAAAATAGAGTTAACATCTTATCTAGGCCATCGTTACACGTACAGTGCTACAGCTAATCCGATAGCAATACGTGTATCATTGTTCTATATATAGTGTGTATTATGGAATATTCATTTGGTTGCACCCTTGTTAAATTTGTTTTTTATGGGGCATGTTTTTCTTTGTTTACCCACCCCCTCAAATAAGCTGTGCCAGCATTAAGCATGGCTGCTCAGATTGTAAACCTTCTACTCGGCTGTTCCGCCTTAGACAGAGGAGTCGGAAGTGCGTCATTAAGAGTCGGAAGTGCCTTGTGTGGTCTGGGTGTATCCCGTTTTCTGGCCTGAGGGAAGTTTATCGGGTTTGATGGTGAGTGGCGCAGAGTCTGTAGATTCACGCGTTATGAAATGTTATAAGGCAGAATGTGATACTAATTTAAAGAATATTAGCCTGGTATGAGCGAGAGCAGCCTGTATAGAGAAATGCCTATTTTAACACTTTCAGTGCCATGGTAGTATACATATTATGTTGCTAGCCCCCTGTGAGGAAAGATTTGTATTGTGGGAGCGCACGTAGGCTTACCTCGGGTGCCCGAGTGTACGAACATACAGAAATACAGGGCTGCGTGTCCTTAGTGTCGTGATATATTGTTCAGTATCTTCAGGGACCCAGTATAAATCCACCAACAGTGAGAGAATAGGCCCCAGATGCAGAGGAAGTGCTTATGGTATATGTAAGCCTCTTTTTAATAAGCACAGGTTATACCTTTTTCAACAGGAATACCTGCTTTATTATTATTGTTTTGTATAGCGCCGTCATATTCCGCAGAGCTGTACAAAGGGTAGACAGGACATAAGTGATATATAACATAACAATTTGACTTACAGAAATAACAGGTGAGCAGGGCCCTGCTCAAACCCCGCTTACACTCGTGAGCTTTTCCATCTATACCAAGACTTGTCTTCTAAACCAGGAACAACACTCGTCCATATCTCCTAGGAGTATAGAAAAAAAGAATTCCAGGGGCCACGTAACTAAATGCTGGTACTTCAGTTTTACCTCTTATATTTATCTAAGGTTGTATCTAATGTTGACCTCTATGGATGGATGGCATCCCTTCTTGGTCTCTTATTGTCTATGGATTCTATACGGATGTGTCCAGCACACACAGTGGAAGACTTACAAATCGTGGGCCTGATTATAACATTACTGTTCATTAGATTTGTGTGCTGTTGTAGCAGATCGTTTTTGCTTCTGTTCATATGACGCAAAAGGGGTACATACTGGAAATATCATTTATCTAAACGCCATGCATTAACATTGCTATGTTCTTTTTTTTCCCCCCTCTCTTTTGTATAGGAAGAAATGTCGGGAGATAGCGTGGTGAGCTCCGTGGTGCCTCCAGCTACAGCCCGCACCACTTCCTTCAAATGTGCTAGCACGAGTTCTAAATATGTTAAGTTGAACGTTGGTGGTGCTTTGTATTACACCACCATGCAGACGCTCACCAAACAGGACACCATGTTGAAGGCCATGTTCAGTGGGAGAATGGAGGTGCTCACAGATAGCGAGGGTAAGTGCCTGTGTCGAACAATTTCAAATGCAGTGTGTGTGGTGAGTACTGGGGCACATTATTTGTAATATTTTGATTAGCGATAATACAAAAGGTCGCCAGGATAAGGTGTGTGTCATTTTGCAGACGTGACAAAAGAGTTAGGGTAGAACTTCCTGGTGGAAAAGGCCAAATAGCTAATGATGGAAATAAGTTAATGGCTTGGCGGAAAGAAGATGGATAAAATGTGATAGAAACATTTAAGAAAGTGCAAGTCAGAAATATATTTCAAAGGTGTAGGGCAAGAGGTCATATTCTCAAACTATAGGGTCTGAGGCTTATGTGTAATGTGTGGCAGTATTGCGTCCCATGTGTCGCCTACAGAAGTTAGTTTGCTAGGGAAGTCCCTCGTCCTGGAGGGGCAGCACATCTAGACTGTTGCATGCTGATTATCTGATTTATTGCTTTTTTAACCACTAATTTTACATGAAATTGGTAGGGACGTAAAAATGACAATAGTATAATATCTTGGGTTCTCTACTTTTCAGGAACATCTGTTTTATGTAGATGGTTTTTAAGATTTGTGAGTGCTATTTAAGTTGGGGGCTCAGAATATCAAGTTTGGAAAAAAATATTTGTCCGGTAACCGCCAAAATCAGTAAAGAATAAATGACTAAAAATTCTAGTTGTGAGGTGTATCAGGACAGGTATTTTTTCCCATTTGTGCTAGCTGTTCACAGTTCATCACAGGTAAAACAATGGGTTTTTATCACACTAAATGGTTGCATAGTGGAATATTGTTTCAAAAGAAAGCCCTACTTAAATTTGTACGCGTAAACTTAATGAGAGAGGGGACTTATGGTTGAACAAGGACGTGTTGAAAATGCTGTTGTCCTGTGTATAAAAAAATAAATAAAAACAATGCCTTCACGATGAGGAGGTTAAAACACTAAACTCCGGTAGCAAAAACACTGTTGCTAAGGGAATGTTTGTGTATATAATGTATATGACTTGCTTTTTATTGCTGTCTTCGGGAAAATGCTTGAAAGTTAGTGCTCGATTGGTACAGTTGCTGTTTCTCTTGTAATATGTTCACATGATGACTGCAGCAGCGAAAGGATCATGGAAGGCTTTCATTTGTGTTCTGGGTGGAGACGTTCATTGTTCTTAGATATGACTTCCTTGCCACACAGTTCCTTTCCCTAAGGAGACCAATCATTCCATCCTCTAGTAATTTAATTTGAGGATTGTTACAAATGGTTGAAATGAAATATTTGCACATCAATGCATCTCTGTCCTAAAACAATAGAGCTTAATTAGGTAATCATGTTATTCATTCTTGAAAACTGGTTAAAATGACTGATTTAAACCTTTATTGTTTTATTCTTCATGCTTAATAGACATGAATTTAAGTTAACTATTAGACTTGAGCTAAAATAAATTTCAAGGCCTTAATGTGACATTGTTGCCTACTATGTAAGAGATGCTCCTGTTTCATTAAGGTATGTTTTAGTGCCTGGAGATACGTGAATTAACTGTAATCCTTCATTGAGATGAGACCTTGGTAATGTCACCGGGTTCTTCCAGTTATTGCCGGTATTAAATGATGCTTCGCATTCACTTACAAACATTACAGGTTGGATACTGATCGATCGTTGTGGGAAGCACTTTGGGACCATTTTGAATTATTTGCGGGATGGTGCAGTCCCTCTTCCAGAAACGCGCAGAGAAATAGAGGAACTCTTGGCAGAAGCGAAATATTATCTGGTGCAAGGCCTGGCAGATGAATGCCAGGCGTCCCTGCAGGTAGGACTCCACGCTTTATACAATAGCGCAGAGCAGAATGCCTGCAGAAAACCATTTTAGATTATCCTGTAATGATAATTGCCTGTCAAAGAGTATCTCGTGTCTTGCATTTTCCTCTTTAATATGTTTAATGTCTTGCACATTTGAGGTATTTCCATTCCTGCTTAATTCTGTTACAAAGTACATCAAAGACATACTTAAATATATCCCCCCTTATCTTTTCTAACATCTATAAAACTTTGTTGCAACCTTTTGTGATTGTTAAACTTAACATAATGAAAACATTGACTTTGAATATTGCCTTAATATGTTTTAAGGTATGCTTTAACATGTTTAATGTGTTTTAACATTATTCTATGTTTTCCAACTGACAGAATAAAGATATTTACGAGCCTTTTTGCAAAGTTCCTGTCATCACTTCATCAAAAGAAGAGCAGAAACTCATTGCTACATCGAATAAGGTGACAAATTTATAAAATTCAGCTCTATACACTAGAACAAATAATATTGGTATTCTGAAGTTGTATGGTATTGATGGTAAGAACAAAATATATTAAAGGGGCATTCCAGCCATCGTAGTCCCCTGAGAACTTTGCCTTGTCCCCTTTGCAAATGCAGAATCTACCCACATGCATTTGCCATTTTTACAACCCCCAGCTATTTTCCATGCGAGAGATGCGTTCTCCCTGAATGTGATGTGTGTGTGTGTGTGTGTGTGTGTGTGTGTATATATTATCTATATCTATCTATCAAACACCTACAACACAGAAGGAACATTGAAATACTTGAAATGTATTCAGGTTTGTGAACTAAGAGAAAATAATTCCAGCGTTCCTCTTGCATAAGACAAGGTTCTGAGCTTGTAAAATAAATTGTCAGAAGCAGGTATGGCTGTTATTCCAGGATGTGTTTAATCATAATTTGTTTAATGTATTCCTTATCTCTCTTGCAGCCTGCAGTCAAACTGCTCTACAACAGAAGCAATAACAAGTATTCCTACACCAGGTATGTGCAAGCTTCGTTGTGCATGTTCTAGGAAGGTACACGGCCATGCAATATGACTTCAGACAGCATGTTAGGCCACCAACCAAGTAAATTTGGGAAAATAATATTTAATGGTAATCATTTTGATCCCCTTTCTGGATATTGTTCTTGTCTCTGGGGTCTACTCACTAAAGGGAAAGTTGACAGAAGAGTTTGCAGGAGGCAGTGCTCTCACCTCCCTCACAGCACTGTTCATTAAGTGCCAACACAGGCAGGTTTCTCCAGCTAAAAGGACTGAGCTGGCCCTGTGCAATGCATAATTCAATGTTTAAGGACACCTTGGAGAGATCACACTGATTTAATTATACATAATACAGGGCCAGTCAAGCCAATCCTGCAGCAGAAGCTTACTGGATCAGCTCTTTATAATGTATAGTGAAAAGAAGGTGCTAAAACAACTCTTCAGTCAATTCTTTCTTTAGTAAATAAACCCCATGTGATGCAGCAGAGATCTTGATATGTCAGAAATAGCCACCAATAAATTGAAACCCTCAAACACTAACCAGTATATACAAATATAGTATAAAAACATTTTCCTTGAATTAACTTTTTAATAAACATCTATTTTCTTTCTTCCCTTGCAGCAACTCAGATGACAACATGCTTAAAAACATAGAACTGTTTGACAAGTTGTCCTTGCGGTTTAATGGTAGGGTCCTGTTTATTAAAGATGTGATTGGGGATGAGATCTGTTGTTGGTCATTCTACGGACAAGGCCGCAAAATTGCTGAAGTTTGCTGCACATCCATTGTGTATGCTACAGAGAAGAAACAGACCAAGGTATGTTGTGGCCTTCAAAATATTGGCAAAATAATATTGTGGAAATTTTAGTTGAGCTTGGAATGACTTTTGTGTTGCCTATTTTCAGATAATACTATTAAAGAACTAGTTGTCAAGGCGATATGCCTGAGCAAGCATTCTGACCTTCCCAGAGGATGCTATTAGTCCTGGAGTAACACAATAGAACACATGATTTTTTTTGTCGGGCTAAAGCTCACAAGCCACACGATATGTCCTAGAGAGTATTCGGTTAGTGGACTGTGGCCTGATTAACTATCCAAGGGCTTATGCTGAGCCCCTGTTTTGCTTGACACCTCCCTGGGATCTTGACTATCACATAATTTATTAGTATCCACTAAAGTTATTTTTGTTTTTTTACTGATGGATTTTAGCCTAGTCTCTTGCTAGCTACTGATCACATTTTATTGGTCACTTAGGTTGAGTTCCCTGAGGCACGCATTTATGAAGAGACCCTTAATATTTTACTGTACGAGGCCCAGGATGGACGAGGACCTGATAACGCCCTCCTGGAGGCCACAGGTGGAGCAGCAGGGCGTTCACATCACCTTGATGATGATGAAGAGCGCGATCGTATTGAACGAGTCAGAAGAATCCACATCAAAAGGCCAGATGACCGAGCTCACCTCCATCAATAGGACTAACTGGTTCATTGTCATTTCTCCGTCCAGACCAGAGATCTACCTCCCCTCGTTTAACCCCACGTGTGTGCGAGAAGGCGAGGAATAACTGCTGACGTGGTTGTCTGTTATACATTTTAGGGGTTCAATTCCACAAATGGCCGCTTCAACTTAGTGATTTCTGAATCACTTTTAAGGGACGCCGACGTATGTTAATGTATTTTTATTGTTTTTCTTATGGATTTTCCTAGCCCTAAATTTCCACATGATGTTTGTATGTTCATATGTGTGCTGATGGATTTGGGAACATTTACAAATCAGTGTCTAGACTCAGAAGCTCTGTTGCCTTAACAATGCATTGGTTCATGTTCCAGGATATTTTATTTTTGTACATAGCGCTTAAACAGTACTACTGGCCATTTGGTGTGTATGAAAATTTCCAGTAAGCTCCTCAAGTTCAGATGAAGATAAAATGACCAGCAACCCAAGCTGCCTTACATACAAATGTTATGTGAATGATATTTCTAAACTTTGGAGACCAAGGCCCTTCATTACATAGCATTATTTCAAGTACATGCTATGGCCGTAACGGTTACTGCTGCTTAGTGTTTCTGCAGACTTACACCTGGGAATAAGACTTATCTCAACGCACCTTTAAATATTTCAGTACATTTTTATGGTAGGGCTAATATATATTTTAATATATGTATTTTTGTGTTTATAAGCATTTTCACATCTATTTGTGTACACAAACATTATTTATACTGTATTTTTTTCCCTTCCCTCTTAAATAAAATACAGATGTAAAAAGGTTTTCTTTTTGAAAGTTTTTAAAACTAACAGCACATGACTTGCATAGTAGAAAAAAAATATATTAAAGCATTTCTTCAACAGGTGTGAAATACCTGAATACGTAGATGAAATTATTTACACGTGGGTAAAAGAGAGGGAACTTGAAGGCCAACAGTGGCCTTTTACAGGTGGGTGTAGGTAAGTTGCAGTTAGGTCAAAAATGTAATATCACCAACAGATATGATCCTCACTGCAACTTACTATGTAATGAATACACTAGAGTGTACCAGGATGTCTATGGAAAGTGCATACTGCAGGTTTTACATTGAAATTGTGGCCTCTGAAAGACAATCTGGTCATTCTAGAAAATACACAGAAAGTCTTCCTTAGATGAGGCTAAATTAAAGAACTAATAAATAGAAACAGAATAAAAAAGGGGAAAATCTGTACAGCAAAAAAACAGAGGCAGCCATGAATCCATCGGTCTAACAAATTATGTGGGATAGGAGTTGTGGTTGTGTTTCCAACCAATGGAACGGTACACGTAAGGCTTTTCTCTGTTAGAGGGATTCAGTACATGATGGCGTTAGACCCTTTTTACAGCAGGATTGACCTCAAGGTGGGACAGAATACCTCATTTAATAGCATATAAGGAACATAATACATTAAGCTGTTCTTGTTTTCAACCCCCATTAACAGAACCATCAGAGTTTGTTTAAATGCAGCCGGAATATTTGTAGGATGTTTCTGTTGTGACGAGAGCAGATGTTGCGTTTTATGATTTCCGTTTCGGAGATGCCTGAAATGAAACAAGTGCCATTAGTTATACAAGTAGAGCCATTTGAGGTGCTAAGAATTAAAACCAATTTTTACAGAATGTGTTTGCCAAGAGGGTAAGATACAGATAATAGTAATGTTTACCTGTGCATGCTCACACATTTCCATTACCCCAGAGGTAGCCAAATTGGTAGCTGCTGGCTTTTGCTAAACAAGTTGTGTGATGCTCTCTTATGTTGTGTATATTAGGTTAATGGCGAAGGGGAATTGCTGAGGCTCCACAAGTTCCATTGGATCCCCACCATTGGTTTGTCTTGTTTTTTTTTTTTTTTTTTTTTTGCCCCTCTCACGATTAGAGCACACCTTATTTTTTCCCTTCTCCTCACTCTGGATTATTAAAGCACAAAGCCCCAGATGCTGTGACCCATCTGCATTGGGGTCTGGGCAGCTGCCCCTCTGTCTGTCCCTGGCTGAGGGGTCATAGAAGCTGAACAGCTCAAGAGGTATCAGCAAAGAGCAACTACTTTTACAGTTTGGGAACATCTGTGTGCAACTGGCAATCTGGCAATTCCAGGACAAGTGCCAAGCTTCCTAGTTTATTCGATACCATCTCAACTTGGAGACAGAATTTTTGTACCTAAAATACTTCACAGGAACTTTTTTTTTTTTTATCTACATACAGCCAATTTTACCACCTTGTAAGTGAAGTCTGATATCTAGTTAAATGGTGTGTTTTAAAACCTTTTCAGCCCATCTGATGACCTAATATTACCTTACAATGCCTTGTAAAAGTATTTCCTGTTTTGTTGCATTACAATCTGGAATCAAAATTGATTTTTATTTGGATTTCATGTAATGGACGTACACAAAAAAGTCCAAATTGGTGAAGTGAAATGAAGAAAATAACTTAAAAAAAAAAAAAAAAATGAAAAAGTGATGCATGCATATGTATAGGGCTGCAACTAAAGATTATTTTAATAATCGATTAGTTGGCCGATTATTTTTTCGATTAATCGATTAATCGGATAAAAAAAATGAATGTAAATTTTTCATTTATTTAAAATAATTTACTAAACAAATGATGTTAAATACAAACAGCAGAATAAAAAAACTTTGATAATACATTTCTTGTCTTTATTTCCCAACCAGCCCCCCAATATATGCACATTTGAGCCCAGGCTTGCTACGCTGCCTCCCAGACATGCCATGCTGCCCCCCCACATGTGCCACGCTGCCTACCACAGCACTCCACGCTGCCTCCCACATCTGCCACTCCACGCTGCCTCCCACATATGCCACTCCACGCTGCCTCCCACATATGCCACTCCACGCTGCCTCCCACATATGCCACGCCACGCTGCCTCCCACATCTGCCACTCCACTCTACCCCCACATGCCACTGTGCCTGATACGCCTTATACCCCCTGAAACACCACTCCATCCTCCCCAGACATGCCACCCTGCCCTCCCCACATATGCCACGCCATGCTGCCTCCCACATCTGCCACTCCACAATGCCTCCCACATCTGCCACTGTGCCTGATATGCCTTATATCCCCTGATACCCCACTCCATCCTCCCCAGACATGCCACCCTGCCTCCCAGACATGCCACTTCTCTACCCCCAGATATGCCACTCTACCCCCAGATATGCCTTATACACCCTGATACACCACTCCGTCCTCCCCAGACATGCCACACTGCCCTCCCCACATATGCCTTATATACTGTGTATGCCTTATACCCCCAGATATGTCACTTCACTGCCCCCAGGATTTAGATTCCCCTAAATTAACCCTAAACTCCCCATTAACCATAACTGCCCCTAAATTAACCCTTAACAGCCCCTTAACCACAGCATCCCCTAAATTAACCCTAAAGACCCCATCAACCACAGCATCCCCTAAATTAACCCTAAACACACCATTAACCACAACTGCCTCAAATTAACCCCAAACACCCCATTAACCACAGCTGCTCCTAAATTAACCCTAAACACCCTATTAACATAACTGCCCCTAAATTAACCCTAAACACCCAATTAACCATAACTGCCCCTAAATTAACCCTAAACACCCCACTAACCATAACTGCCCCTAAATTAACCCCCACCTCCCCTAACTTTCAGTAGCCCATATATATATATATATATATATATATTACATACATATATACACATATATATATATATATATATATATATACACATACACATTATATATATATATATATACATATACTTACAGTTAGATGAGTGTCACAGCCATGTGGTTCTGGCCTGAGAAGGAAGGGGCGGGGCCAGTTGTCACAGTGATTACAGGGAGGGGGAGTAAGTAGGAGCTGCTGCTGTGAGACGGTGAGTCAGACTAAACGGATTATATAATGAGGGGGATTTTTCAGAGCGTTTGCTCTGAAAAAACCCTCATTTTATAATCGATAATAATCGATTCAACTAATCGATAATGAAATTCGTTGCCAACGAATTTCATTATCGATTATTATCGATTTTATCGATTAGTTGTTGCAGCCCTACATATGTATTTACCCCCTTTCCTATGAAGCCTCTAAATAAAATTTGGTGCCATCAATTACCTTCAGAAGTCACATAAATACACCTGTGTGCACTTGTGTCACATGATCTCAGTATATATACACCTGTTCTAAAAAGCCTTAGAGTCTGCAACTCCACTGAGCAAAGGGCACCATTAAGATTAATGAGCTCTCCAAACAGGTCAGGGACAAAGTTGTGGAGAAGTACAGATCAGGGTTTGGTTATAGAAAAAAAATCTGAAAACTTTGAACCACCCACGGAGCACCATTAAATCCATTATTACAAAATGGAAAGAATATAACACCACAACAAACCTGCCAAGAGAGAGCAGCCCACCCAAACTCATGGAGCAGGCAAGGAGGGCAATAATCAGAAAAGCAACAGAGACCAAAGATAACTTTGAAGCGCTGTAAAGCTCCCCAGTGGAGAGTGGAGGATCTGTCCATAGGACCGATTTAAGCCACACACTCCACTGAGCTGGTCTGTACGGGAACATGGCCAGAAAAAAGACATTGCTTAAAGAAAAAATAAGCACGTTTTCTGTTTGCCAATGGCATGTGGGAGACATATGGAAGAAGGTGATTTTCAAGATTCTGAGTGATCATATTATTCAAGCTTCCATTGCAAATTAAAGATTCCACAAAGAAAGGGCAACTTACTACTGTTAGATGTCCATTTTTAGCTTTGTACACTTGCGACTCAGCCCCTGATATGAAATCGATAACCCCTTCTTTGCCTTGAAAGTGGAATGTAATACTAAACAAAAAAATAAAAACGAATGAGGCGTTCCATCATAGTATGAAAAGAAAACACCCTAAGTGTGTGCAAAATGTATTTCCAGAACATAAATGTGTTATACCTTCCTTGGACTATGTTGATGGCGTCTTGCTTTGAAGCCAGCATGCACAGTTTAATGACTACTTCAAATATATGCTCACACTGGAGTATTACATCTCCCTGAAACAATGAAGAGGAATGATCAGCGCACATCCCGAACGCACATCAGCGCACATCCCATTCTTCTTTCAATGGCCCATGGAATAGTAAATTGTGTTGCATCCTACCTTCTGCTTGTTGTCTTCTGGAGATACCTGGATAATGAGCATGCCATCACTCTGATTGCTGACAGCTATTCCTATTAGATAAAACCTACAGTCACTAGAGTAGCAAAACTGATAATTCATGAACTAGGATAATTGCGATTCAAAGCAACACAAATGTTTCAACTACAATTACTTATAAAGTATAACCGTAAAAATGTATTGTAGGAAAACCTGTAGACTTTCTCAAGGCTCAGAGGAACCGATGTGACCCTCCTTCTTCTAATGATCTATATACAATCACTAACTCTCTGGCTAACAGAACGTACTTATCAATAGATGGGCCCTGGCAATACAAACAGATGTAACCTTTTCAGTGCTAGTGCAGTACTGAATTATTATTGAAAGTTTTATCAAACCTAGTACATACCTCCCAAGTATCTCGCTTTTCCCTAAACGTGCCTCTAACCACACACCTAAAATAAATATGGCTCTCTTTCAACATTTTAAATATTGGAAGGTATGCCTTTTGGCCCCAGGGTTAAGTGTAGCTACCCCACTTCCACACTAAGCACACACCTCCCAGTGTTTAAGGGCACTGTACAGATGTGGCACTATGGGCCACCCTTGATTGAAGAATTTCCCCCAACCCTGGGCCAGTCAACCCACTAGCCGCACCAAAGGAAAGCCAAAATAAACATAATCCATTGGATCATAGTATAATATTAGCTTAGTCTTGTGTTTATTTATGTTTACCTTTGATCGCAGAGAAGTCAATTTTTTGCTTGATCTTGGCTTGTTCGGTCACGTATAGAGCTGATTGTGTCATCAGCAGATGACGAGGCCGGGCTTTGAACCCATGTCTGTCATATTTGATAGCTGCAGTGCCATACTGGGAAACAAAGTCATCAGAAGGCGTTAAAAGATAGCTTAAAGAGAACAATTATGTTAACAGTTACAAAGGGTGACTATCCTGGCAGCATTTCTTTTTTTTTTTAAACATTGTAAACAAGTGGAACAGCCTCCTAGCAGAAGTGGTGGATGTTAATAGAGTAAGAAAATGTAAACATGCATGGGATAGTTATAGGGTTATCATGAATCTAATTCATAGCCATGGATCTGGAGGCATACTCGGCTGTTTCCATACTGTGTCCCATGGAAAAATACTTTTCTCCTGCAGCATAAAACATAGTTACATACAGTTATGTAGGTAGCATTGATTCAAAAAATGACTTTATCTAATTTTGTCCCAATAAACTTCCTTTAGCTGCAGACCTGGGGGCTGCATTGTTGTCAGTCATGTGATACTTTGGGTGAGCCGATTCTTTATGGCAATGCTAATGAAGTCCTCCTGATGGCTGGGCAATTAACACTGAGCCATTCCATTCTTTACCACAGTTAGTATGATAAGGAGTCAGGGTGTTTGTCTAGCATATTAGGCTAAGGTAACACATACACTAGTTGTTTATGTTGTGACATTTGCGCGAGATTATACTGTCAAAAGACAGTGAAAATGCTACAGAAAGCTGCTTCACACTGATCATTGGATTCTGTACCTTAACCTTGTCATAGTGCATAAGCTGGAGCACTTTTGGATTGATCTCTTGCTCACCTAAAGAAGAAAACATAGACACATCTAGAATAATCATGCACCGGTGGTTTTAATAACGTTTATTTTGACATATATTTAAAGACAATTCACTGGGGATTATGCATATAGAGCAATTCTGGCGCACTTTGCTCTTTATATATATAAACCCCAATGTGTCACTAGGAAGCAATAGAAGATAAGATCAGGAAAATGCTGTGTGCTAGAGCAATGTAAACAGATAAAAATGTATGCACAGTCGGGATATGTTAAAAAGGTAGCAGTGGGTGTCTTTGTTGTTGAAAAAAGATGGATACAGACAAAAGGTATGTGATTTTGTAAAGCATGTTCCTTATTTTCTTGACTTACTGAGCCTTGTCTCTTCAAAGGGTTGGCTGACGCTCTGCTGGTAGCCATCCTTCTTTCCCCGAAACACATTGCTCGCCAATGCTTTTTGCTGCAGCTGCAAGCGTAAAAACAATGCAATACATCTAGTCTGGTTTTACAATGCCACCTTCATCTCATTAATATTGAGATATGTATGTAGTGATTGACCTCCTAGTGGAAGACCAAAGAGTCAAGTCTACATTAAAGAACAATTCTTTTATTCCATCCCTTCTCATCACGTCAGTAGAATTTTTTTGTCTTGTTGAAATGCCAACTCTGAAACTGTCCAATTACTTTAACTGTCAATTTGAGATTACTGGTCAAGGAAAGACACTTTAGGGATATGGAAATAAGGACATGTTGCTCAAGTCCCAACTGAAGCACCTTTGGGTTAAATGAGGCAATGCTATCAGTAGCAGAAAACATATAATGATCAGTGGTATACCTAACTGTTCTTTTTATGGTTACCTTGCCATTAAATGGAGATTAATGCATAAAAATCAACCAATACCTGTTCTGTTCTCTGAGGAGTGATGGTCCTGCAGTATTTCCTCACCAGGTTCCGTATACAAAGTTTATGGAGCAAATCTGAGGTCTGTAACAATAATAATAATAATTTGTTTTGAAGACAAATTAGGGTTTTGCATGATGGGAACTTGGCACAGTTGCTCTCTACCTCACACACTTACAAGCACCGTGAAAATAAATTGCATTCATGCATAAAACCCTGCTGCCCGGTATACATTAAACCAGTAACCAAGTACATTGGCGGACACCTGTATCGATGTAAGGTGGAAACTCTGTACCTTTCTCATAGCTTTTGGGGGAGTCAGCCAGTTCTTATCAAGAACATTTTTGGGCACGTGGTCCCTCAGTTTCCAAAGGTAATTGTAATACATGAGAGAATGGAAATGTCTGTTAACGTCACCGGGCGATTTATTCCGATTGATGAATCCAAGAATGAACCTTAAAGTGGACGTACAAGAATATCATTAGTTTTCCTTAGTTACACACAAAATACAATGGTATACATGATCTGTGGGATAGTATGAATTTACAAACAAACAGGATAAAATTGCAACAACCTAATATCCTTAGATGATGAAGCCCAAACTCCATTGAAGCTTAGCCCTCATTATCAGGTTGTTGGAATTTTATCTTGTGTTTTTGAAACTCCATACTGGATCACAGATCCCGTCTTTACGTCTGTATACCAACATAAAATCAAAAATCCTTATGCATTCTTTATTGCATGTGTTCATGCAAGTAACAGCTACTCGAAACAAGAAAGTTGGAGAAAAAGTATTAGAATGAGTGTTGTTTTCAGGGAATTTATTTGCTGCAGAAGAATATGTTTTATATTATACATATTTACAGTATCAATCAGTGGAACATTGAAAACAGTGTAGACATCCAACAACATCATGAAAGGTAATAGTAAAACCAACTTCCTAATGGTCTGTGCAGCCCATGCGCGTTTCTTGGCTGCTCTGCGAGCCAGAACACCCCGCCAGCACGATTCCAGCTTAATAGCTAAAATAAGAAAATAGTATAAACGGTTAGATAGAATAAACAGATCAATCTAACTCATTTTCATAAAAGGTGACCAGCCAATATTGTGGTTTCAGAACTATGCAGCTTCCCTCAATGGCTGGAAAGTTGTTACTTTACAAGTTTACTGTACTGGGTAGCATAATAGCGCTTTACTAAAATAAATCATTTTGGCGGGAAAAGTACCTGCTTTCTTCTTTTTCTGAAAAGCTCTCTTTCCTAAGCATCCTTTGTATTTGGCTTGGATTTTTGAAACTGTACACAAACAAAATGAAACAGTTTATGACACTAAAGCACTGAATTACCTGGTTAGGACTAATATTAGAATACTATGTGTCCAACAATAATAACATATACAAAATTGTATGAGGAACATGTGATAGTTGTGGAGTATTTATATATATATATATATATATATATATATATATATATATACGCACAATATCTCGCTTAATAGTATAATATGGGCCATTTTATAGGAAACCTTTTACACCTTCTGACCTTTTAAAATGCATTTGTACCCAACAGTAAATAATGTCTTAATATAGGCAGATATATAACCGTTACCTAACTGATTCTTTCTCATTTCAAATGAATCCACAGTGGCAAATAATGTCCGAGGAAAACGTATGAACAACTTTGTCCTGAAAGAAAGGAAATGCATGTTATTTAATGTAATATTCAGGATTTATTTTAAACTACAAGGCAACATCTTATAGATGAAATGCTACTGCTGAATGGGTTGGTGTAGTCGAATTATGTAAAAAGATGTAAATTATTAGTGTTTGCCAGTAAAATAAATACAGCTAGGTGACCAAGTCCCTACTTAAATAAAAGGTAAAAGTCCTACCTTCCCAGCTTATATTCATGGGATTGGTAACCAAGGTGTTTCACAAGCCTTTCCACACCTTCCCGAGCAGAACCAGTCCAACTGGGCCATGTATCTGGACATAATGACTTGTATCTAAAGCAAAGTAATAGAAAGTATTATAATCTAACCATATCATGTTTCACTTTTTGACTCTTAATTTCAACATAAAATTTCCTGATTGGAAATCACATGCTGAATGTTCTTTGTCTGTAGGCCATGGTCATGAGAGAAATCAGTTAATTCATGCTCATCATTTCTATCTTTTAGAGGGAAATAACTTTCCTTTAGCAACAAAAGGATACTAAGCCCACACTGACCTCGTTCAACTTTACCTCTGCAAGAATGTCTCATATTTCCTCCGGTAAGCAAATCCTGCTCTTCTGACCCGCAAATGCTCCATCAGGCCCAGATACTTGACCTGGTGATGGACAAGCATATCCTCAAACTTCCCTGTTAAAAAAAAAAAGTAGAAATATTTTGTGGCACACATAACCCTATCATATATACAAGAGAAAAAAACAATTAGGGTTTTCTCAAATTTAGAAAGAAATCTTTTTCCATCGTGTTTCCCTTAGCCCAATGAAGTATCTCAATAAAGCACCTCACAATTATTGTCCTTTGACTCCTGGACAAGGGTATAAAGGGGCTCCAGGGTGCTTGCCACATGCTTGTGAAAAAAAATATTTATATGTGTGTGTATAATATATGTATAAAATATAAAAATATATATTTTTTTTTTATTTTTTTTGTAATGCTACACTATTGAAAGGTCTTAGTAACTATGTTGCCCTAAAACATGTTGCATATTAAATAATTATATATTACTTCTTCATAGACCTCAGGTCTTCAGGACTTAGATGGCACGACATTTTGCCCTATATATATGCCATTCCACTAAACAATATGACAATTGGCTAAAGTCGACATAATAATACAATCTGTAAAAGGCAGTTTTTTTGTTTATTGGGCATTACCTTATACAAGTGCAAAGTTGAACCTTTTATGTTCTTACCGGATTGTTTGGCGTTGTTTGGTTTGATACATCTGATGTATGATGGCTCCTTTGACATTAAGATTTCTATAAGGCTGGACAGACTGTTCTTGAATTGTGTTGTTACCTTGGAACCAAAATACAGGGATTTACTCACTGAACAATGAGTTGTGGATACCTCTGTTGCTTCTTTTTATCACCCCATACAAGTATGACACTTCTATACGAGTCTTAGTTTCGCATTGAGTAATAATTGGATTAACATGTGGCATGGGAAGTGCTCATGGAGGTTTACAGCTACAGCACGTAGACTCACATAACTATCAATGGCAAATCTTTGATAAATTCATTTTCTGGACTGTAAGCTGGTTTGAGGAGAGCCCAGCCACCCTTTTTTCTGTCCATGCAAATTGTTGTGTGATGCACTACTTGCTATGGCCTGTTTAACTTTTGTACGGTGCTGCAGAATAGGATGGCACAATATTAATCAATCAATAAAAATAATAACCAGGCTCCACTTACAGTCTCAGGTCTCCTTCGGTTGTCCAGCTCCGACACATGAAAACAGTCCCGTAAGATGTAGTTTTTAGATTTTATCATAACCTGCAATTGGCACATTAAGGGCGCTAAGTTGCAAATACTGGAATAAAGGGAATTGCTCAGAATAAGCAGCTTCTGCTTATAAGAGAAGCAATCCTTATGTTACTTCATTTTACGGTTAATCAATATTTCCCCAGCGTAACATACATTTACCCAAAACAAATAGCTTAGAAAAATTGAAAAGCCAAGAATCTATAAAGCAATGGCGACAATGGCTTAGCTTTGGCTCATTAAAATATACCTTGATGGACCAGCTGTGTGCTTTTTTCAATCACATCCAACAATGCTTATAAAATGTGCATTGATTCATTGATGACAAACAAGTTCAACCTTGAATATTGTCAGTCCTCGCTTGTCCGGAAAAGCCATTTAATTTTTAACACTAATCAAGTTAATGCAAAATATTTAAGACTGGACAAAACATTCATAAGCAAATAATAAGGTAAGATTCCAAACAAACCCTCTTTTAACATGGAAATATTTAACAGCAATAAAATGTACTAGATACAAGTGTGACTACATACAGTAGATATACTATGGTAATTCCGACAATGTACTCAATGTACAGATAATGTTGATGATTAGCTAAAAGAGCTGTCCTGAATTGTTAAGGAATAAAGACTTGACTACTTAACATGCCCACCCAAATATAAAATTGTAGGAGGGCTAGGGTTTGTGGGGAAGAATGATATTTACATAAAAAATGTATTTATTTGTGGAATCATGAGATCTACTTTCTTCTAGCTATCTAGCTTTCTTCAAGCTTTCTTCTAGCTTTCTCTCATTAATGAAAATATGCCTAAGCAATCACATGGTTTATATAGAGCGGAAAACCATCTGTCCAGTGATATTAATACTGACTTTAAACCTAAACAAAACAAGAAGGATGTTTTATCACCTTACCTCTTTCAGATTCCTATACAGCAAGTCATTATTTTTCTCTATGAAACCTAAATCAGCAAAAAAAAAAAAAGGAAAGAGAAGAACGGGAAGAGCATTATGATATTGTATGTCATTGGAAAAAGGGTTCTTCTAATATGTTATGTTGAGATAATACCGTAATTAAGTCCAACACTGGATTGCATCTTTCTCATGTTTTTATTTTAGAGTGGCGGTGTGGCTGTTATCGCAAATATCTAAATGCAAAACAGCTATTTCAAACATGATGCGGAATACAATAATAGTAAAGGTTTAAAAAAATATGATTACAATTTTTTTTATAGAATTAAGGATTAGGAGATCTAACCGTTTCCAAAACAGAAATTAAGCACAGTTAAAAATATATAAAGTTTCTTAAACATACATTTACTCTAATAATTACGTGCGTAAAACAGTCTTAATGGACACACATATGTCACAGCTAGTTAGGTGCAGCTAAATACTGCAATGTTCCTCAGGACTCTCAGCTCACCCAGTCTGAGCACAGATGTTCTTCACTCACCTACAGCACAATATGTAACTTCCCCAGCATAGTGAATAAGCCTGAAATCCACCCAATCTATCGACTTCCTGTTGCTTGGACCTGCGAGTTTGCGCCTGCGCATAAGAGGAATCCAAAAATAAATACAGGAGAGGTGCTACCAAGAAGGGAAAGGTCCAAACACACAAAGTGAAATAATACTGTGGTCTAGTAAATCATATAAATGAATAATAACTTTGTAAACAATATAAAAGGGCAAAAAGCACTGGACACTGCAGGCAACACATGTATTTTTTTGGAATTTTGTATTTATACAATATGCTACATTTTCAAAAATAAAGACGTGTTAGGTTCAGACATAGGGACTCTAATGTCCTTGGAGAATAAGCTCTGTCCTCCAGTTTTCAGTGCCTGCCCCAGTCTCATATTAATTCATGCCTTCATCTGCAAAAGAGAGGACTCCACACCATCTCAGAGTCTGGGGCAGCTGCCTATATGGTGGCCCCGTGAGATGTATATTGGAATTGAAGGAGGAGGGAATGTGAAAAGCACTACTTGGTTGTTAAGTTTTATGAAAAACAGTGCTGTAAGGAGAGTAATTCCTTCATCATTCATATTTATCGCACATACTGTATTTACCTAAACAATAATAATAAGAGGAGATCTTTTTAAAAACGAATTCCTCAGTTTACTGCTTACGTTAAGAAATGGGGGTGATCGCCAACCTTTTCCTCTAGCTTGGCCAAGAAGCTCAGGTCTGTGGTTTCCCCTGGTCTCAAACACTCTTCATCCTACGTGAAAGCAAAAAAAAATGTTTTCAATATAAATAACAGCATATTTAAGAATACAGATATTTAGTACATTAAGGAGATGCTGTATCTTCAGTTGATTTCCTTTATACTGAACTAAAATCTGACATAATATGGCAATAGTGGGAATGATGTTAGTAATAAAAGATGGCTCAGGCTGCCAAAAAAGAAATAAGCTTGACCTATGCTTGTATGCGTTTTAAGAAAACACATAGAAAACATTTATTTTAGATGCAGAGATTACTGTAACAAATTGAATTCATCACTTTATAAAACAACTTTTTAAAATTATAATATTACCATTATGGCGATGATCCCTTTGTGCTTTTCCTCAATGAGGTCGCAAATGATTTTGTTGTCAAAATACTGCACAGGCTCCCACTGATGTCAGAAAGCATAACAGAATTAATTTAAATGGATATTAACATAACAAGGGGTTAAGTAAAGACTAATTAAGAAAACATTTGAATATTTGCCCCACCATCACCTTTTGCAAATATAACATTTTATAGTTTGCTTAAACTTTACTGGTAGAAAAATCACTTTGGTGATTTCAGGTGCCACACACAATAACACAAATGTTTACATTTACTAATATCCTCCTCCTTGTGACACTCTGGACAGAGACGCTTTATATGTTACCGTGCAGTAATTGTATCTTAATTGCTTAAAGTGCAAGGTTCCCTATTATGTTAGGCTATATCTGATTTGATTATTTAAGGGTATTACTTACTTTTTTATTTTTTCATACGTTTTCCCCTGTATAAAATTACCCAAAATCTTGTGTACTAGCATAAAAACTCAGTAACGTTAGCAAAAAAGAGATACCTCGATCCCTTCTGCTTTATATTCCTCTTGCTCAGCCTTCAGGGTCATTGCGATGAAGAGCTGTTGGAGTTTCTCGTTGCAGTAGTTAATGCAGAACTGTTCAAAGCTGCAGATGGGTTGGAGAGCAAGGAGTGACGCAATGCAAATATTAATTTATTGCCATATGAATTTTACAATTCCACAACCCTCTACTTTATTGAAAAATAACTCACCTATTTATTTCAAACACTTCAAACCCATAAATATCCAAGAGTCCAATCACAGTTTTCTTTGATGGGTCCTATTGATGGGAAATATAATATATAATTATACAATTATACATATTATGTATTTTCCCCATTGTGCAAGTGCCTACTACAATGCAACATCTGGTCCATACAGAATGAAACGCACAGAGATCATGTCTAAATGTGTTACAAAACTACAGTTGCAGCAATGTAACAAAAACGATGACAAGATATTGCAAGACAAGACTTTGGATAGTACCTTGTTGGCCAACGAGCCATTAATTTTGTTGACAAGCCAGGTAAAGGATCTTCCATATATGGATTTGGCAAGAGCATCCCGTGCGTAATAAGCCAGCTCTATACTCAGAGGGCTGAGGACCTGAAGGTGAAAAAAATGTCACCTATTTCCTGCACACCAGGTATTCTTTAAACATAGAATTCACAACACGGGATTTCAGCCGCTACTGGAAAATAATTATTTATCAAAAGATACAAAATATGAAGAATGTGAAGAACATGAAACCTTAGCCATAACCCCCTCTTAACTACAACATGAAATAAGCTATTTACCTCTTCTGATCTGGCTTCAATTTTTCTGTGTGTTAGTGCTTCTTGTAAGATAGATACAGGGACTCCAAGGAGCTGCAGAGGAATTTTTTTTTTTTTATTACAGAGCAATTAGTACTATGGTATAAATAGTTTACAGCATTAGATGAGTGCTTACAGTAAATACAATATGCACGTTTGGACCCTTAAAGCACAACTACTACTACTACTAAGAAGAAGAATTATAGTACCATATACATTCTGATCACGAACAAACACAACCCAAACATACAAGTCCTAACATAAAGTTCTTACATGCCCCAGAAGTGAATTGGCACAGCTCTCTTCCCCTGCAAGCGGGCCACACAAACAAAAAGACTTAGGGAGTCAAGTTATGACAAAGTGAAAATGTAGGCTGGAATGGAGCAAGGAAATAAAGATTTGTGACAGATCTTTGTCCCCCCCCCTTTAATCACCATGTATTACAGTCCCAGAAACCCTCAATGTGAAAGGCAGTGACAACATTGTGGGAGTCCCATTAGCCTCTAGTTAAGCCTTGGAAGTAAAGATGTATCCCTTCATCGTTTTGCCACACTTACAACCAAATCCTCAACTACATCACTGAGGAATACCTTTGATATCCACTGGATCTGAGTGCCATCTTTGATAATGGCATGGCCATGACTATCTTCTTCATACTTAATGTTCCCAAGGTGCAGGACACTCGCCACTAATCCAAAAAGATTCTGAGGCATTAAACCAAAAAGAGAGAATAAAGAATCTGACATTTCATGATATTATCATTAATATCACCAACATTTTCCCAGTATCAAATATCAAAAAGCTTATTGTGTGAAAAGGAAGTGGTTACTTTAGTAGTCATGAAACTGGTAATACAAATCAGTTGAGTTTTGCAAACAATGCTTTTCTTTTTTTTTTCTTTTTTTTTTTTTTTTCTGATTTCAGATATTTATTTATCAATTTTCCATACAAAGAGAAAAATTAAGGGGTACAAAAAGAAGAAACGGGACAGGGGTATTGCACTTTTAGAATCTCAATTGTACATGCCATAAATAACATATATAGTTGAATTATATAAAACTTATTTCATTTTTAACCGCCCGAGGTGTTTATCAACTTTCTATACAGAGAGGGAAAAAAAAAAAAAAAGGGTACAGAGATAAGAAATGGGGCTGGGATATTCCATTTTAAATTCGCAGATATATCTGCCATAAATAATATATATGCTAGGATTATATTAAACTTATTTCATTATTAGCCGTCCCGTAGAAGAGGGAAAAACAAGAAGGAGAAGAAGAAAAAAAAAAAAAAGGGAAAGAGCCGAGGGTAATTGTTTCTATGGTGTATTTATAACTTATTAATTTCAAGGATCCAGTCCTTATATATTGCTATTCTTCTATAGTAGCTCTGTCCAACCCATCCTAGCCCTTTTTCCATCTGTAATTGAAATAATAGTTGATTTTTAAATTGTATCTGTAGAAAAGCGTTGTTATTTTTCCAATGTCTGGCAATCAATATTTTAGCTGCTGCTAGAGCATGAATTAGTAGAATTTTCCTTTCTATAGTTAGGTTGGGTGGGAATATATGAAGAATAGCGATATCAGGAGTTTTGTTTATCCTAGATTTAGTAACCTTAAAAAATAAATCAAAAACCATGTCCCACAACAGGCTGACTACATTGCATGACCACCATATATGCATATAATCTCCTGTCTCTCTATTACATCTCCAGCATGTCTCTGATGTACCAGGGAACATTGAGCATAGTTTTGAGGGGGTTAGATACCAATGGTTTAGAACTTTAAAATAGTTCTCTCTAATTGAGATTGAGTGTATGATATTATGCGTCAAAGATATTGCATTTTGCCAGTTTTGTTTTGAAATTGGTCTCTGAAGTTCCCTGGACCATCTGGAGATAATATTAGAGGAGGCTACAGCATCTATCCTTTTTATCACTTCATATGCTTTTGTCAATATTTTCTTAATTGCTTTCCCATTAAATATATGGGCTAATTTTATTTGAATATCTGGATCTTCTTTATATAATGTATATCTTAGGAAATGTTTTATCCTTAAGTAAGGAAAGACCTCAGTAGATGGAAGATGGAATTGCTGAACTAATTGAGCGTACTCCTTAATGGAGTTATTTATCAAGAGATCTTTTAAATGCATGATGCCCGCGTCTTTCCATTTCGTCAAAGATATATCGGATAAATTAAGCTCAATAATGTCGAGCCCTGCTGTATCCAATATTTTATCTTTAAGCTTTAGTTTTTTCTTAATTTTGAACCGTTCCTGTATGATATCTCTAATAATAGTATTATTCCCTGTATAGATCTTTGTTTTCAGTTTAGATTGAAATTTCCATACTGCACTAGATGGATTTCTAATTCCGGATAGGTGTTGTTCCAATTGATACCATGGTTGTCGGTTATTAATTTCCAATTGTGTGTTATATATATGTATTATCATACAAGCCTCGTACGTGCGAATTATCATGGGGTGACTCAGGCCCCCTCTATTTGACTTTTGAGCTAATAGTTTGATTCCCAATCTGGCTTTTCTATCGTTATTGATGAATTTATTGAAAGAAGTCTGTATCATATTTAACCAAGAGCTAGGCATTTTTAAGGGCAGATGTCTGAAGATATACATCCATTTGGGGAGGATATAAGAGTTTATTATATTTATTCTGCCCACCCAAGAGTACATTGTATTTTTCCAATTTTTTAATAAGAAGTTGGTCTCTTTAAAACAGGAAAGAAAATTTCTTTCCATCATATTCTTTACTTTTGGGGTTAATTTTATGCCTAAATAGTTAAGCTCTTGTACTACTTCTTTGAACTTAAATTCCTCATTAATTATTTGTTTAGTATGTATCGGGATGTTTAAATAAAGAATTTCTGATTTGTGGATATTTAGCTTATAGTTGGAAATTTCTGCATAATTATTTATAACTTTTAATAATTCTCTGATGGAACTTTCTGGATTTTCCACTGTTAGAAGAATATCGTCTGCGTAAAGACAAATTTTAAATTCTTCTTGTTTCAATACTATACCGTTTATCTTGTCATTATTTCTTATGATAATAGCCAGGATCTCTATTGTTAATATATATAACATTGGGGAAAGTGGACAGCCCTGTCGAGTACCATTCTTTATGTAAAACCATTCAGATTTAATGTCGTGTGCGACAATTCTTCCCGTGGGGTTAGAGTATAATGCTTTAATTGCGGATAGGAAACTGCCCTCTATTCCATAGGATTGAAAAGATTGAAACATAAAGCTCCAATTGATACGATCGAACGCTTTTTCTGCGTCTAATGCTAATAAACCAGTTTTTCTGCGTTCAATATTAGCAAAATCTATGGAATCAATAATCCGTCTAACATTATTATAGGTGTATCTATTAGGGACAAATCCTATCTGGTCAGGATGTATCAACAGTGCGATTACCTGCTTCAATCTTTCTGCCAATATCCCTGCGAATATTTTCATATCTTCATTAATAAGTGATATAGGTCTATAGTTAGTAACATCTTCCGGTTTTTTATTTTGTTTAAGTATAGGAATAATATTAGCTCTTAATAATTCCTCTGACGCATGCTCTGTATCTATTAATTCATTAAACATTGCAGTTAAGTGTGTTGCTATCTCACCATTAAATTTTTTGTAGAAGAGTCCACTGAATCCATCTGGTCCTGGACTTTTATTGTTCTTAATCTTATATATTGCTTTTCTCACTTCTACCTCTTCTATAGGTTTATTTAATTGAATCAGTTGATCTTTACTCAATTTAGGTGTCGGGACAATTTTTAGATACTTTTTAATTTGCTCCAAATTAGTATCATTTTTCAAGTTATATAGGGCCGAATAATATCTGTTGAAAGCCTGTCCTATCCTTTCGGGGGAGTTACAGATCTCATTATTTTCAATAATTTTATATATGCGATTATTAGCTTGTTTTTTCTTAAGCCTGTTGGTTAGTGATTTATCTACCCTATTATTTTTGAAGTACCAACGCTGTTTTAATTTTTCAAGATTTTTACTAATTTTTTCAAATTCTAGTTCTCTTATTCTTCCTTTTAATTGCTGGATCATAACAGATCTAAATTTAGTTGGTGACACTTGATTCAATTTATTAAGATCATGTAAACTAATATATATAAAGAGGGTAAATCCAGGCCCCTTCTTCTATTTTCTATTTTTGCAATTTTAATAAGGTATCCACGGGTAACGCTTTTAAAAGCGCACCATAGAGTAGAGCGCGATATTGATATATCATCATTCTCTAAGAAATAGAATTTAATTAATTTCTGCAAGGATTGAGTGTGTTGTTTTTGATCCAAAATAAAATTATTTAATCGCCAGTCCTTAGGAACTTTCTTTGGATATTTAGAGAGAGTCTCGCAGATAACTGCATTGTGGTCTGACCACACTATGTCTTTTATGAAGATTTTTTTTTGTATTATTTACTAGAGGGCAGTTTCCTATCAGCAAATCTATACGCGCGTACGAAGCATGAGGTGCAGAAAAATGGGTAAATTCTTTTTGAGTTGGGTTAAACACCCTCCAGATATCGTAGAGATTATTTTTTTTAAAGAAGTTAGTCAAACTTTTAGCCGATTTTTCTATTCTCTGGTCACACATCGCTCCTCTTCTTAGGATCTTATCCATATTGATATCTGGAATTAAATTAAAGTCGCCCGCCATTATGAGAATACCCCCAATATATTTTTCTGCTTTTTTAAAGACATCATCTATAAATCTATTTGCGCCAGTATTTGGTGCATATAAGTTAATTAGAGTATGTAATTGATCATCTATCTTACAAACAATAATTAAATATCTAGCGTCGGGGTCGATGTCTTGATATATTATTTCAAATTTAATGTTAATAGAGATCGTGATAGCGACACCTCTCTTTTTTTTGTATTGTAAGGAAGAGGCAATAACTTTAGAAATATATTTACTCTTAAGAGGAACATCTCGCGAACTAAGCCAATGTGTTTCTTGTAAAAAGCCTACATCAATTTTTTCTTTCTTTAATACTTTCAATAGTGAGGATCTTTTTTGAGGACTGTTCAATCCTTGAGTGTTTAGCGAAATAAAGCGTACCATCTATTTTGTTTTAAACGCATATACCCTCGGCTCAAAAAAGAATTTAAAACAAACAAAAACAGAATAGGAATAGAAAAAGAATTAAAAGGAAAAAAGGAAAGAAACATCCTTTTTCCAGGACCAACCAATTCCAAGAATTGGTAGGCCTGAACTGGTCCTTCCCATCTACCTGGACCACACAACCTGTGCCTCATATTGTGAGTTAACACTAATGAGGTAAACAAAACAGCGGGGGCCCTCTATGGAGTTCGGGGAATTGTTAATACAAATTAATACTTAGAGATATGCAATTAACGGAAGAAGGAAGTAAAGGAGGAGAGATAGAAGAGGAGAAGAAAAAGTACATGCCCTAAAGAATTGTTTCGTCATATATTGGTTCTGTTAGCAGGCATATTTCAACCGGATCGGGGTATAAAGATGACATGGCAATTTCAATGTATATAACTATATAAACACAGTAATAATAAATGCCTGTCTTAATACTTCTATTGTTCAATAATACATACTTTGACCAAGTACATCATGATATAATGATAATGGTGTAAACTTTATACCTTCATAAATTCTTAATACGGTCCATCAAAGAAAATACTTAAAATATGTGCTATATTAATACCTCCAATTATTATCCATACCAAAATTATAAAATGATTTATCTCATCTCGATCCCAATATTTAATTATTGCATCTTACGAAATTGTAAGCTTATAACACGAGCGGGAAAAAAAAAAAAAAAAAATATTTCTAAGAAAGTTTGTGCAGAATTTCATATAATTCGTTATCATGATGTTAAAATTGCATTGTATATTATATTAATTATCCTAATTCTTAGCCATAGCATATTCATAAGGTGCAATTTCTTAGTTCAGTCTTAGATCAATAATAAATGCTACAATTAAGGCGGTAAAAATGCCTGTCCTAAAAATCGTTTCGCCATATATTGGTTCTGTTAGCAGACCTATTCCAACCAAATCGTAATTATAAAGATGACATGGCAATTTCTGTGTATATATCTATATAAACACAGTAATAATATTAAGGCGAATAAAGTGCATATCTTAATACTTCTATTCTTCCAAAATAAATACTCTAATCAAATACATCATGATGTAGTAAAAAAAGTGTAAACTTTCTACCTCCATGAATTCTTAATAAATACTTGAATATTATAAATATAAATAAAATCTTTACAAAAAAAAATTAGAGCGCATATATCCGAGCAACAACCTGAGTTGAATGCAAATTTGATAGTATCTGATGTGTCTTCACTAGATTGATTTATTTTAAATATATACGAGTTTATTTAAACTTATCAGCATTTACAATGCTAATATGCAGTACTCATTAGGATGTTAATTATCCTGACTGGATTATTAGAAGAGATTTATCATATCCCCATAAATAATTAAGTAATTAAAGTGAATACGCTCAAGTAGGATATATTCACTATGTGAAGGATAGATTCAACTATCGAGTTTTAAGTGCTAGTGTGCAAATCCATTTAACTTCAAAAATTTATATTAGGAAGGTTAAAAGTGCCTTTACCATACTACCTTTCATAAATAGAATACAGTTTTAATAATATATAAAGTGCATCATATTTAGATAAAGTGCTATTAAAGTGCCTACCCTCCAATAAATTATATTCCCTTTATATAAAATAAATGCATAAAATAATTAAAAAAAAAAAAAAAAAAATTTAAAGACTAATAAACAATTCCAATTGGCCTCATTATTTGGCCTTAATAAAGTATTGAAGTGCATTTATCATACCACCTTGCCTAAATAAAGTGCAATTATAATGGTGTCTAAGGTGCATTCACTAAAATAGTTTATGTTCGCTGTGTGCGATAATTTGACTTATGAAAATTTAAAGTGCTATTAACCTACCATCTTTCTTAAACATAATTAAAATCAGTGAGATAATTCATATAAAAGGGAACAATATCTAAAGTGCATCATATTTAGATAAAGTGCTATTAAAGTGCCTACCCTCCAGTAAATTATATTCCCTTTATATAAAAAAAAAATTCATAAAAAAAATAATAAAAAAAAAAAAATAAAAAAAATATTTAAATACTAATAAGCAATTCCAATTGACCTCAATATTTGGCCTTAATAAGGTATTGAAGTACATTTATCATACCACCTTGCCTGAATAAAGTGCAGTTATAATGGCGTCTAAAGTGCGTTCACTAAAATAGTTTATGTTCGCTGTGTGCGATAATAATTTGACTTATGAAAATTCAGAGTGCTATTAACCTACCATCTTTCTTAAACATAATTAAAATCAGTGAGATAATTCATATAAAAGGGAACAATAAATTACTTATTACTAATAGAGTCCCACCAACTTTGAGCTTTGAGCTTGAGCAAACAATGCTTTTCATGAATAGTTTCATTCTTCATTGTCATAAGTTAAAGCTTACTTGTTAAGATGCACTACTATATCTTTTCCCGATGAAAGAACAGGCTTTAATCTAATCTAAGTTGTACTTTGCTAACCTGGGACAGGATCCTTTAGGAATACCAATGAGCATGAGCTCAGGTATCTCACCTCAATGTCAGCTTCTGTGAATTCAATGATGGTGAATGCTCGGCGCACCAGCTTCCAGTTGGCTTTATCACTGATCGTGCTTACTTTGGCACACTCACCCTGTGAAACAAAACAGACAGCAATCTATATACACGAAGCATGCGTCAAGAACACTTAATAAACACAACACTGACAAGCTGGGTGCTCTCACCTGAATGAGGTAACGGTACAGCTCTGGATCACGTTGTAGACCCAGCCATCGTATGAGGTGATCTTCTCCTCCTTCCAGCAACTGGTAGAAGATGTGAAAATTTCTCTCCCCAAGATTCTGATGGACCACTCGAGATTTCTCTATCAAATAGCTGAGTATGTGTCCGCCTGTAGGAGCACCCTGCACAAAAAAAGACATTCTGCTACAAACTAGCAACACATATGCAAACCCATTAAGACCAACAATTAAAAGCTATTAATATCGACTGGTCAAGCCTCTTGGTACCCATGTTTCCAGCACAATAAAATGGCCTCCTACTATGTGCCTAGAATATCGTACTATAATGATCACTTACCTTGTAGTCAAATTGCACATCCATGTACTTTCCGAACCTGCTTGAGTTGTCATTGCGGAGCGTTTTGGCATTTCCAAAAGCCTAGACAGTATTTAATTAGGTTATTGTGGTTTCCACTGCTATTATAATAATAATAAAATGTATTATATTAGGATGAAATGCATAAAAGTTGAGCACTTACTAAAAATGTATTCAATAGAGACAAAAATGATTTTGTTGTTTCTGTTATTAATCTTGTCAAAGGAAAATTATACCCTTGAAAGTAAATTAGGCCTAATTGGAAATTTGAAGATGCAGTCTGAGTCTATAATAGTTAACCTAGAAAACTGAACCTCAACTGATGTCTGCTTAAAACACGTCTGGCTCCAGCAAGCCTTTTTAACTTATGTTATAATATAACATGTCACCTGCATGGTCATGGATGGCAGGACACACAAAGCTTTAAAGATTTCATGACAATGTATTCTTTGGTATAATTTCGCCTTAAATTGTATGTGTTCCTGAAACATCTGGCCAATTATTGAAGCTACAAACTGTGTCAAACACACAAATGAAAAAAAGTGAATTTAAACTAAACAAGATGTTTGCATGCTTGTTAACCATCAGAAAATAGCTGTTTTAAGATTCATGTTACCTCTAGCACTGGATTGGAAAGGAGCAGCCGGTCTCTGACAGTCTGGAGCTTCTCAGTAGTGGGACATGCTATTGCCAGGTACTGAAGGATCTTTTTTGAGGTCTCTGTTTTCCCAGATCCACTCTCCCCAGAGATCAGGATAAAGTGGTCATTTCGTTCTGTGCACATTACCCTATAGGCATTATCCGCCACAGCATATCTAAGAGAAGATAGGCCATGATTTGGTCAAAACATGTTACAACAATCTATAAATCTATAAATGGTCTGTAGGCTTCGGCCCCGTCTGCTAAAGACAACAGAACAGTGAATTAAACTCATTAGTAAGACTAAAAGAAAAAGGGAAAGCACTGTGGTACTCTGCAGAAGTGAAAATAAGCTAGCTTTAAGTAATTATAAACTGACTCAAAATTAGAAAAATGGGAGTAAATATAAAGCTAAGCTTAGGGAGGCTTAGGGTATTATTAGATGCGCCAAAGCATACACTCAAAAGAAAATTCCCAGGATAAGAAAAAAGGGTAATAAAACATTTTTTAGAAATATACGTTAGAGATAAAAAACATAAAAGAGGAATAATTAAACTAGAGACAGATGAAGGGAATTATATAAATCGGGATAAAGCCAGTCAACTGCTTAAATAAATACTTTTTCTACAGAGGTAGATGAAGGTGAGGGAAGTTGAGGTGAAGGACCGGCATGTTCTACATGAACTCTCCGCAGTAAAAAAAAGAGAAATCCATGGGACCAGATGGGACGCACCCAAAGTTATTTAAAGAGCTTCGAAGTGTCCTGGCAAAACCATTGGCAGAATTATTTAACCAGTCACTATTGCAGGAGTAGATGCAGAAGACTGGAAATTGGCAACTGTAGTACCACTTCACCCAAAAAACAGAGAAGACTAAATCAACCACAGACCAGTAAGACTTATGTCAGTGGTTGGCAACTTAATGGACGCCATGCTAAAGGATAGGATTGTTAAATATCTGGAAGTAAATGGTTTGCATGATTAGAAACATCCCAGATTTACAACAGGGAGATCCTGTCAAACTAACTTAATTTATTTTGTTGAGTGGGTAACTAAAATAAGTGTCTATCTAGGTTTCAGTAAGGCATTCGACTCTGTCCCACACAGAAGACTTATAAATACATTGCAGTCTTTGGGTTTGGATGTTAAAATAGTTGAATGGATATGGAATCATTGAGTGAAGCAGAAGGTTGTAGTCGATGGTGCATATTTAGAGGAAAGACTTGTTGCTAGTGGGGTAGCCCATGGATCAGCATTGGGACCTGTATGTTTTCATATTGTTTCCATTATGTTACAGAAAGTCTTAATAGTAAGGTGTGTCTTTTTGCAGATGATACAAAGGACTGCAACAGGGTAGACATTCCTAGTGGTCAAATGGCAAATTAATTTAGTAAACTAGAAGAATGGCAGTCTGGCAGTTGCAGTTTAATGTTGATAAATGTAAAAATAAGGCACTTGGAACATAAATCTTAAGCGAATCTTAAAAGAAGATACCAGATGTATATTTTGTTCATCTACAGCAAAATGTATTTTGAAATAAGAAAATGTTGCATAATTCACAATTATTGTGAATGAGTGGTAGAGGTTAATCCAGTGAAGTAGTTTAAACATACACGGAATCAGTAAAAGGCTATCCTGAACAAAAGACAAAACCAAGGCGCAATTAAGGTTTAAGGTTTTTACAGCACATAAAAATGATCAGACTAGATACAATGAATATATTACACATGTATATTAGGGTGACAGGCAACTCTATAATTTGTATTTTCCATGCATGTTGCCAGTTTGTCACCCTAGTCCATGGGTGTCCAACCTGTGTCCCTCCAGCTGCTGCAGGACTACATCTCCCATAATGCTCTTTCAGCTAAGGTGCTGGCTGAGGAGTATGGGAGATGTAGTCCTGCAGCAGCTGGAGGGACGCAGGTTGGACACCCCTGCCCTAGTCTATAAATTCTGCATAAGTTGAGTTCCTTATAGTCAGCTAGGGATATTTACAAATTTGTAACCAATTCTAACTAGTAGCTAATGCAACCTTTAAAATACTGACTAGTGCCCCAAAAGGAAAATCTTACATGTGTGGCGGTAGCTCAATGAAATTAACTCCTTGATACATCTCCATCTGCTTCTGAGTGTACAGCTCCAGATCCTTGTATGGGTTCACAGATACCAGCAGCGTCCCGATGTATGTCTGAGAATTGCACAAAAGAAAAATTAAATTATACTGTCTTAGGAAACCTAACAACCAGCTATATGTCATGGAGTACATGATTGTTCTGAATCAATAATGGGCCGATATGGTCATTCTAAACTAAACCCTAATATTGTTCTTGCAAAGAGAATATTTAATAAAGCTATTAAACATGACTTTATATTGCAATTAGATTAGTGTGGTTCAGTAGTTGTCATCCCAGACATTGGCATTTGCTTTAGGTTCAGTGTAATGAATAAATAAAAAACAGGCAACACTGGGTCAGGTCTTCATATTCTGCTTAAACTGTCTGAACTTCAAGTACAAGTCATTGTATAATAGGCCTTGCCCCAGGCCAGCCTTCTCCTTGCCACTATGGGGACCTCTCAATGTCCCAAAACCTGCCCCACACAATCATAAGTATAAAAGCAGGAAATTAGACTTTACATAAATGAGATTCTCCTGGAATCGTTTGCGTAGGTTGTCCATGAAAGCTTCCTCGCTGGTGTGGGAATCCAGCAGCACGAAATCCTGAACACCCACTTTCTCTCGAGCAGAAAGAGAACCTTCCATGTGCAGGTTGGCATCTTTTTTCTTCATGCCCTCCAGCTGGACAGAGAAAAGCAAAGATTATAAGTAAGTAAGAAATGTCCCTGTGTCATTGCATATTAGAATATTTAGTTATGCCCTAAGCCAGGGGCGTCCAACCTGCGGCCCTCCAGCTGCTGCAGGACTACATCTCCCATACTCCTCAGCCAGCCCCTTAGCTGAAAGAGCATTACGGGAGATGTAGTCCTGCAGCAGCTGGAGGGCTACAGGTTGGACACCCCACACCTATGCTCGCACATAGGTTTTGCAGCCAGTGCACGAATGAAATGTATGTGCGCACATGGCTGGCGCCTCCTCTGTGGAGGACTGGACTGCCTGTCGCTGGAGGAGCAGGGCCGGTTTGGATGCTGGACAAGTTCTATGGGTCCACCCTAGGTGCCAGGACTGGCCTTTGGGGTGTGTGAATTGTGGTCTAAGCCTGTAATTTACGGTTCCCATGCATTATTTATTTAATCTACAACTTCAATGTATGTGATTTTTCAGTTGATCTATACCTGCAAGGCTGTGTGTGTGTGTGTTATTCAGTTGCTCTATACTTGCAATGCCATGTGTTTCCACATGTTGTTTTCTTTACCCTATCACTACAAATACAGGGTTTGTATGCCTTATTAAGTTGATCTGTGTTTCAGGGTTTTGGTTATTTGATCTATACATGAACTACACGGGGAAAAAAAAGAGAGTTGTAGCATTGTGAAGGGGGAAAAGAAGGCACTTAGGGCATGGTTTTATTAGCCATGAAAGGGAGGCTGTGCCAAAGTTATCTTGAAAAAATATCAGGGTTTCATTCGCACAAGCATTTGGTGCACACATACTTTTGCAACAGGAAAAAACATTTGCACAACATAAGATTTTTATGCACTACTAAAAATTGGGGAAGGGAACATTGCTAATCATTTAAAAGGGCACCAAAAGCCATCATACAGTTGGGAAATGGCTGATTTTAAAGTGATATAATTATTCTATGATGTCTTCAAAATGTCCACAAGAGGTCCTCCTGGAGCTAGGTTTCAGAGAAAGTGTGTGTGTATGTGTATGTGTGTGTGTGTGTGTGTGTGTGTGTGTGTGTGTGTGTGTGTGTGTGTGTGTGTGTATAATAAACTGTTAAACCAACAGTGGATTAAAGGAACAGAAATGGATTATTATTATCAACACTTTTCAGGGTGTGCATCACAGTGTAATACAACCCTAAATGCCACTGTAATGTGTATACAAACAGCATAAAATGTGTTTATAAAGTAAATAGAATACATTATTATTTTTCTATACGCTTTGCTCGGTTACATAAATAACTGTCTAGAGATCACAAAGCCACATAAAGACTCTTGGAAAAGCTCCGCCCCCAGCGACACCTCTAACCACACCCCCTAAAACATATTTACTTAATTGTCAATTGATGTGAAAAAAGCCTTTTATTTTGTATTAATAGTAATACATATTAGAAAGACCGAACCCTCATCAATGTTCTCCTTCATAACAGGAATTTAGCCCTGCATTAGATATTTGTAAATCAGTAAGAATATTTCAGGACCAAGCAGTCTAGGTTCTTAGATACTCTAAGCAACACAAGCAATGGATACTTTATATTAGCATAATAAAATACATTATGATAATAAATGGTAAGTTTTAATTTAAGTAGACAAGAATCAACTTACAACTTAAGTTAAAAAACACATGGTAAACAATAGCAATACATTTGATTATTGTAAATGCTATGAAGTTGACAGTCCTTCTTAATACATGTCAGTCAACCCTTTCTACATAGTGCTGGACTGAACTTGCCAAAGACTGTCCCACATTAGGTTGCATTTATTTAGGTGTCCACTTGTAAGTTGTTAATCATGAGACAGGGACACACGTCTGTGGCAACCTGGTTTGTAGCAGGAGACCTGCCCTTCAATGGCATAGTTCTGCTTGCTATTCACATTTACTGGTTACTCCTTCATTCACAGATAGTGCTGTCAGTGACAGATCGAGGAAGAGACTCCAGAAAGACATTAGGAGAAAGGCTTGTACACAGCCCCCTTAAACCCATGCCATTAACCCCTTATTAGTAGCCCTGTTTATATTTGCAACAATTCAAACGAGCATGCCTTTACCATTTTAGTTTACATATACAAACCTAATACATGTTGTGGTCCCAATAACACCCTCATCCAACCTGGCAAGGTGTTCTACACAGTAGCTTAAATTCCCTTACTGGCTCATAACTTATTAGTAAACTACTATTAGTAAACTGCTGCCTTATGTTCTAATCCTGTTACCGATACTGCTGTAACAATGCGTTATTTATTATCTCGACAATGATAGTTGGCACAGTGATACACACTCATACACGTGGCAGATGTCCAGTGTCTCCTTGCTGCTAATTCATCACAGCCCAGTAGAGCATTACACATATTTATTAGGTTTCATTTATAAAGCACCGGCATTCATATTTAAAGCACATTGAACACATCATACAACTGTTCACAAGCCCATAAAACACCACAAAACTAGGGCAATAGCATTTGGTATAACTAATGTTTAGTTGTGCATTAAGGGCCTGTAATTCCAAATTTGAACAAATGAAGAACTTAGGTGTCTTGTGAAAAAAGTCTGCTTTATTAAGATAAACTTTATTGTGAAAAAATGTGATGACATAAGAATGCTTTCAAAAATAGACATGTTAAAAATGTATTTTTATCTTTTAACAAAATGCAAAGTGTGTGAACAGAATATTTGGTGTGACCACCCTTTGCCTTCAAAACAGCATCAGTTCTGCTAGGTACACTCACACGCAGTTTTTATTAAGGAACTTGGGAGGTAGGTTGTTCCAAACATCTTGGAGAACTAACCACAGTTCTTCTGTGGATTTAGATCGCCTCATTTGCTTTTCTCTATTCATGTACTCCTAGACACACACGATGATTGTGACATCAGGGCTCTGTGAGGGTTATACCATAACTTCCAGGACTCCTTGTTCTTCTCTATGCTGAAGATAGTTCTTAACAATTTTGCCTGTTTGGGGTAGTTGTAGTGCTTCAGGATAAATTTGACCATTATTCTAACTAAATCCCCAACTCCATGTGCAGAAATATAGCCCCAGACTTGCAAGGAACTTGCACCATGCTTCACTGTTGCCTGCAAACACTCATTCTTGTACTGCTTTCCATCCCTTCAGGGAACAAACTGCCTTCTGCTTTCTGCACCCAAGTTTCTGTGTTTTCGTGAATATTTGATTTGCTTGGCTTTATTTCCACGTCAGAGTTATGGCTTTTTGGCCGCAAGTCTTCCATGAAGACGACATCTGACCAGACTTCTCCAGACACTAGATTTCAGGTGTTTCAGGGTCCCACAGTTTTCTGCTATGCTGAGGTGAGGGCACTGCCGGACATCTCCTGATTGCGAAGGGAAGGAGGCATGATGTGTCTTTCATCTGCTGTACTGTTTCCTTGGCTGACCACTGCGTCTGTGGTCGCCAGCATTGCCTGCTTCGTTGTGTTTCTTCAAAAGTGCTTGGACATAATACCTGGAAACCCCTGTCTGCCTTGAAATGTCTACCTGGGAGATATGCTGCTGATGCAGTATAACTACCTTGTGTCTTGTTGCTGTGCTCGGTCTTGCCATGGTATATGATTTTTGACATTAAACTGTCTTCAGCAACCTCACCTTGTTAGTGAGTTTGGCTGTTCCTCACTTAGTTTGATTCCTCCTACACAGCTGTTTCTGTTTCAGTTAATGATTGTATTTCAACCTACTTATGAAGTTGATGATCATAAGCACATTTTTGCTATAATTGTTTAATCTATATCCCTACAAACTCCCTGACTTTGTGCAAGTGCACCTGGAAGAATTGATGCTGTTTTAAATGCAATGGGTGGTCACACTAAGTATTGATTTGATTTAGATTTTTCTTTACAGCATTTTTTCACAGCTGCCATAAAACTTTTGTATGTATGTATATATATATATATATATATATATATACTAATGCATCTCATTATTTCAAAAAGGGTAAAAGGGTCAACTGCTTCCGTCTTTATTTAATGAATATTATAAATTCACAAACAGAAAAACGATCGTATATATATATATATATATATATATATATAAAGATGTTTTGTATTTTGTTCTACTGCGGCCAGCAGTATTGCTATCCCTCATTTTATGAACCGTTTCTCCCAAACGTTTATCGTTGAGATCTATTGTACCGTTCAAATGAAGCAGAGCTAAACCCATAGAAGACCGAGAAATATCAGTACGGATACTGTCGACAAATGAACGTATATTGGAAAAGGAGGGAAAGTCTTCATTCCGTGAGCCCATGAAATGCAGGACGGGTTTTATGTCTGGCCTCTTTAAAAAGCTATTTTGCTGCCAAATCCTGTCTTTGATTCTTGTTTTGGAATGTCAAACCATCAGATCAGCTTTTCAGATCCGCCAACCCCCCTCCCTCTCTCCGTTACAAAAGCTCCCCACAACAATTACTATGCTTGTGACGGATAACATTTTTGTACTCCGTATAGACGTTAACGCTGTACAATCCATTACACTTATATTGCTGAATTCCCTTTGAGTAATTATTCATTAGAAAACATTTAATGTCGTTGTGGATTTCA